>NC_046369.1:28574393-28802858 GCF_011125445.2 Fundulus heteroclitus | reverse complement strand
ATGAAACTACAGCGAGCCCCCCATGACGCCCTGTGAGGCCGTCCTGCTCGGAGAGCGTCCTCCTTCTGGAGTAATTTGCTGGTTACGTTGATGAACGCAGAGTGGCAGCAGACCCGCCACCACCAGGGTCGTCCAGAACCCCCAACAGCCGCAGAGAGAGGGGTCCGCGTCCAGGGGACCCGACGATTGGAGCAGGGGTGGGCGAGGAGATGGACACACACCCGTCCCACAGCAGCACAGAAGCCACCCTGAAGAGGAAGAGCCAGACGAGACCTCCCATGGTGCCTAGACCCCGAGTCAGTAACTGCAGAAGAAGAGGCGCGTCGCAGAGGTAGTCCGTCACCTGGAAGGGGCAAAATGAAGGAGATCCAGTCAGACGGGTAGAAACAGCAGGGCGTTTCACCCATGAAAAAGTACGCTATCAAACATTGGTGTGTGAAAATAATTGCAGCTACAGAACCTTTGCAAAAGTGCACGCTTTCAACCTTTCTACATTAAGTCACCATACAAGCAAACTAATGTTTTTCATAGGTTCAACATTGATTTTATAGCAAAATGGGACATGATTGTACTGTGGATGGAAAGGTATACTAATTATTTTTTAACAGATATTTTTAAATATACAAATTTTTAATGTAACCCCTCCATTCTGATGCCTCTAAATAAAATAAAGACAGCCAAATTCCCCTTTATTAGTAAATAGTCCACTTGTGGGTGGTTTAACCTGTGTATATACAGCTGTTGTGTGAAGGCCTCAAAACTACGGTAGAGAACATCAGTGAAGTGTCGCTTCATGCTTGCTCAGTATGAGGGATTGCTGCAAAGCCATGGACAATGCAGACGACTCTCCCTGTGGCTCTACGATTCTCCAGGAGTGAATACTGCTTGTCAAGACTTTGATGCAATCAACTGGTTCCCTTATATAGGAAATTTTTGACCAATCTGTCTAATATGATTGAATTTGACTTTGTAAAGTGTCTTGAGATGACATGTTTCATGAATTGGCGCTATAAAATTTAATTGAACTGAACAAAGGGACCATGAAGACCAGCAGACAGGATAGAGGCAGCAATCTACAAAGATATGTTCAGGCAAAGAGGGCG
This sequence comes from Fundulus heteroclitus, assembly GCF_011125445.2. NCBI lineage: Eukaryota > Metazoa > Chordata > Actinopteri > Cyprinodontiformes > Fundulidae > Fundulus > Fundulus heteroclitus. The sequence continues at coordinate 28,801,755 of NC_046369.1, read as the reverse complement.
TTAAACTCAAAGGCAGCTAGGAGGCCTGTAGTTTTTGAGGTGCTTCGTCTTGAGTGGGAGAATTTTTCCACTGTTAATTGTGCACTTGCCTTAATGGAAGAGTGGCAAAAAAGAAGCCAAATCTAAAGTTTAACCCTGGCCATGTGGTGTTCTGGTCACATGAGATCAAAATTCAACTTAGTGTCAGCACCGGATTCCCTGGTCCGAGCTGATGGACTGATGCATGGAGCATGCAAAGCCAGATATTTGTTGTCGGACGTGAACCTGAATGCACCATACCAACAGCGCAATGCTGTCAGGATGCTTTTCCATAAACCCTTTTTCAAGGCACTGCAGCTTTATCTGCTTTTATGTGGTCTCAAGCTAAGCCTCCGTGCTTTCCTCCTCCAAGACTGGTTCACTTCAGCCCACAACAAATGGCCATTATAATTTCCTAACAATGGCGTGTGAAGGAGATCTCTGTGGGAAATCGATTGTTACCTGCTGGAGGTGCCATTGTGAAGTGTTAACTAAAGCCTCTTTTGTCTGCCATTTTATCTCAAATCAATAAAACCCAAAGGCCGCACAAGACGTGTTCCCATTCCCAAGCCCATTATAGAAGACTATAATGAAATATTTTATTCTCGATTTCATCTGACATATTCAGTGCAGTGAAAGAAGGCGTCTCTGCGGTCGCTGACCTTTCGTGGCGCTCCAGAGTAGCGCTTGTTGTAGTCTGTGATTTCCCCCAGAACTTTCTTGGACTGCTGATCTGATCGGCTCTCCTTAAACAGGTTACACAGGACGCTGACCTAAAAAAAGCGACAGGCTTTTTAAAAAAAAATAAAAAATCCTCCGTGTGACGATCACAACGCCAGGAAAGCTGTTTGGTCACTCTACCTACCTTCTGTCTGCAGAGAGGACAGCTGACTGCGTCCAACCAGGAGCCGTGTCTCCAGTAGGTAAGCAGACAGTTGGCTGCAGGAACAAAAACAACTTTTACTACATTATCCTAAAAAAAAATACACCTTTAAAGCAAGCATGGTAAAGAACAGAATATCAGTTTATCAAAGACTATTTCTAATTTTTTTTATGTCAATCATAAGAGGTATCGATGAGTGTTGCAGCGAACGTGGGGTTGAGCATGTTTGGTAATCAGTAACAGATAATGTCAAGGTTGAACAGGAGTGGGTTTATGTCATAAATACTATCACTATCTTAGAGGGATAGATTTCCAAATATAGAAACCAACTGATTTCTGGCTCAGCTACATGACAGGAGAAGGTTCAATAGGTAAAGCTCGAGCTCTCTGCTCAAAGTTCACCTCAGAAAGAAATCTGGCCCGTTTTCACTCATCTCCTTACTGCACAAAGCATTTATTAAGACTTGTGGCGAGACGCTTTTCACATCTGGTTCTTCAGGTGAAGATAAACTCCACGTGTAAACTCTGTGCACCTCTGCACATCAATAAAAAATCAATCAGGGCCCATATAGCCGCTGCACACCGGCTCTAAATCACTTATTGACCAGATGATAAATGTGCTTCACAAATGTTTTCACACTCCATGAACCTTTTCAGCTTTTGTCACATTACAAAAATCTAACTTTATTGATTTTAATTGGGAATTTATGTGACAGACTATCACAATGCAGCACATGATTGGGAAGTGGAAAGAAAATGTCTGTTTTTTTTTTGTTTGTTTTTTAGACTTTGTAAAACAATCTTCTGGTCCGTTAAGGTATCTCTCTTCCAGCTTTGCAAATCTAGAAACAAAATTTTGCCCATTCTTTGCAAAATAGGGCAAGCTTAATGGGATTTGATGGAAAGCCTCTGTGAACATCAGGTTGGCATATAGATTTTCATTGGGTCTGGGCTTTGATTAGGCCACTCTAACTTGTGGATATGCAGTTTTTCAGAGTTGGCCAGCATGTAGATCCATCCAGCTTTCCAACTCTGAGCAGCTTCTTCGTCTCAGCTGAAGAAAAGCATCCCTAAAGCGCGATGCTACCACTGTTATGTTTCCGGGATGATGTGCCGGGCTAGTTTTCCACCACACATGTAGCTATGCATGTGCGCAACAAAGCATTACATTTTGGCTTTATCTGATACACGCCGCACTCTTTTAGATAATTTGTCAAGAGAGTAATCATTTAAAAAAATACACGTATCATTTTCTTTCCACTTGCAGTTCTTCACTACTTTGTGTTTGTTTTTGCACATAACATCCCAATAAAAGACACTGATGTGCGAGGTTGTAATGTGACAAAATGTGAAACATTATGCATTTGGCAACCCAGGTAAGAGTGATAACAAAGATCGCATGTTTCTGCCGTCCCTTACCACAGAATAAGTGGCCGCAGTTGGTCTGGACCGGGAACGTGGCCGTCTGCAGGCATACTGGGCAGTGGCAGTCTCTTGTGCCCATTGGTGGACATGGCAGTGCCGATTCCTAAAGAGATGACGGGGGAGGACGTGAGTGACAGAAAAAATGTAAATGGGGGGAAAAAAATCATCAGAACAAGTGTGATGGGTTTTCCTTTGAGACGCAGCAAACGTGTTCACAAAGCCCTTTCAGAGACCTGTGTTTGGTTAAGGATTAAGCTCACATGACGGACTGGGGGATTTTTACAGGCTTTGTTTGGCAACAACTCTGAGGCTGATCATAACCCCCAATAAAGATTGCGATCATCATACGGTCAGGTGACGGATGGCCCGATGATAATCACGTACCGAAGAACTCACCTTATGGCAGCTCGGATGCATTGTTAACTGCTCAGTGGGCCGGTCAGAGCTCTAGATGATGCCAGGTGGTCCTGACCCGCTTGATCTTCAGGGTGCAGATGGTCCAATCTGCAACGGGACACAGGGCAGGACATGACGACCACGGTAAACGCACCATAAACAGAAGCCCGTATGTCTGCCAGTGGTGAGATACTGACACATCTGTACTGATTAAAGCGCAATAAGGCTGACGAAGCTCAAACGTTCTCTGATGCGGGTCCCACATATTGATGCTCTGATAGCTGCAGTTTGACAGTCTGCTTACGTTAGGTCACCGTACATGCAGTGGTAATATTATCTTTTGTTTCACAGTTTTAAAGCATCATACATCGGCCTCATCCTCTGGTGTATACCCAACAATCAGAATTTGACAATAAATTGATGAACAGGTCAGAAATACCACTCAAAACGCTCAAATTGTGCTTAATAAATCCCAACGCCCCAAAATATTCACTCTCGCCTCAAAACATAGTTTAATTCAGTAACTCAGTAAAGAGCACAATTGTTGTTATTTTTAAGAGAACGAGAAAGTGCGGCGTACCTGGACTGAGACGTGTGCTGCTGGGTTTGCGGTTCCTCTAAAAGCAGCGGCGTCTGGAGGAGGAAGGCAGAGTCGTTTCCTAGCGGGAAGTGAAGTGTTGCCTGACAGCATCGCAGCAGAAAATAAATCCGAGCAGCTCGTTAATCATCAACCACGGCCTCCAATATCAGCTGGAGTCCTTCTGCTCTAAGGGAGCGCTGCTGGAGTCAGATCAATAGGACTTTACAGGGACTACAGCAAATTAAATTAAAGTTTCAGTCAGACTCTGATTCTAAAAGTATTTAGACAACCTTATTAAGGTCTGTATAATGTGTCCCTTCACGCGCTTATGAACTATGTGGATCTTATGAAGTCAGTTTCCTCCCACGCTTTGTTAGGTGGGATCTAAATTAGCCAATCATTTACTTTACGTTTACTCAGCCAAAACCTGGAGCACACCATTCCTCTCTCACAATGAACTCTTGGTTATGAAATTAAGGAAACAGGCATCATTACTCATAGGATTTAGCAGAGAATTTAAATTAAGTTTATCTTATTAGATTTTATTAAATGAAGGACAGAACGTGAGACATTATTATATTTAGATAAAAAGTAAATGTTCTGTCAATAGGCCCGGGATCCAGTGAATAAAAATAATCTGTTATTTGTTATTACAGAGAGATTTTTTCCCCCCACAATTTCCCTGATCCCGTTTTATACTGTTTGAAAAACAATATTTTCTCCTGCTCAGTTTACACAAAGCAAGAAAAAGAACCATGTTAAGAAACAGTTAAGATATTTGGTAAAGATTTTTAAAATCTAGCTGTACAGAAAAACCACACCAAACTAAGGCTCCATCTGAATACCTTATAAAAATAACTAGGATGGCAGACAAAAAGTCTTATTTTATTAATTTGTAGTGGAGTAAAACCAAAGCATAAGGTCTGAAAAAGATGTGGAGATATAAAGAAAAGTCCTGAATATGAGGACTGAGAGGGTCAAATATAACTCAACTTTCATTATGGAAAGAGACACCAACCAGTCTAGGATCCGACTGCTCGGCCAAACAGAGATAACGATGAAGGTCAGTGGGACCGTGGCTGCTGCAATCACGCCAACATCACGCTGCTTTCATCATCATGGCATATACTACATTTCAAACAGACAAGCTCAACGTGTTCTTCTCCCACATACAGATGTCTTCACAGAACCAAGAGCCAGTCCTGAACTCCTAAAAATGGTCATGTTTTATTTTTCCCACCACATTATTTTAACTGTCAGTGTGTCAAAGTGTTGAACAAATTACCCAAAAAAGCCTGATGGTGCTGCAGGTGTCAGATGTCTGCATCGGAATCTCTGTCAGACAACCTGACACTGAACTCGGATACGACAACCCTCACAAAGTTCAGGAGTGCCCGCAACGCAGGAATATCTTGACAAATATTTACTCTGGCACCTCAGATAAAAGCTGGAGAGTCTGTTGGCTTCGGGTCATCTAAAAATAGTCGCTGTCAGCCAGTAAGGGTCAGTGTCACAGAGTGGCAGGAATCAGGAGATCGAACGCCAGCGCTCCCCCGCTGGCATTCAAAACGGGCACAGAGGGGATGTCCCTGCAGGCTAAACGGCTAATGTCCGCTCTTACCTCATACGCATACCACTACACTCTGATGCTCTAGGGCTGTATTTTTGAGGTAAAATTTACAGTCTGAAAGTGGTCAGAATTCTAACCTGAACTCCAACGTTAATATGAGATGGAGAATACCGTGCCAGAGAGAGAGAGAGGGAGAGAATTGCATGAAGTTCCTAGGAGACGAACGTCCGTCTTTACCAGCATTTTCTCAGCAATCTAGAGCGGTGGTGGTGAATGTGGCGCTCCAGCTGCAAGATGACAGATAAGAGGGCCCTGCAGAGGAGAGTGAGAGCTGAGAAGGTCATTGTGAAATCCCCAGGAAACTATGAGAGGGTTGTCACAAGAATGTTAGGTTGTTTATTAAATGCTTTGCCACATGAAGTGGTACTGTTAGACATTAGAGCAGAGATTGCTGAATTTGGTTAAAAAATATTTTAAAGTCAACTCTTAAAATGTCCTGGTTATGGGTTCGGAGCCATTGTTTTATTTTATTATATTTTTTTATTTTACTTTTTTATTTTTGTCTTAATCAAAAATAAAAACTAGCCTAATTTGTTTTGAAACAAATTAGGTTGGCTTTAGTTAGGGTCTTGCTTGTTAGCAGGTTAGTCCAGATCTTGCATGTTTGATTTCTCCATCTGGCGGAGGAGTCGGATCTAAGAACAACTTCAGTTGGCGTCGCTAAACTTCTATAATGGAACCTGACTTGCTTTCAGCTTTTTGAGCCCTGTTTTTATATAGATAGTTCCTCCATATATATATATGCCCCCAAACTTTATTTAAACCTTTTTTATTTGATTTTACACTTAAAGCTTTTAGTTATTTTTTTATGTCTCGGTGTGGGTCTGCCAATTTGAATGTTTCTGGGAGTCCATTAGACACAACCAGAATTCGCCCAGACAGACCTGCAGATTATGAGTTTGTCCGATGCAGATTTTTTTTGTTTCTTTATTACATATTTATCTTTTCAATAAACACTTAGAGAATAGAGAGGGGAGCTGAAAAAGGTCACTGGATCGTAGCCTGCCCTCAGTTCATGAAGTGACAATGAAATGACAATAAATCTATTTAGATTGACAGCATATAACACTGTGGTTATGTGTATTGCAATCAGAAATGATTGCCCGTCACAGAATGCTGGTATTGTCCAGGGAGTTTAGAGGCTATCAGGGAACATTGCAGATTTTGCATAACATAATCTACAGCTAAAGGGATTAACATTTTTCCTCAGCTTTAGGCAATAAACAGCTTTTATAAACTGTACTATAGCTTTAAATGTGGCTTTGTATTTCAAAGTTCTGTTAAACACAAATCGAAGCCTAATGAAATATTTTTCCCCCTAAAATTAATCAAATACTATTTCAGAAATCAATATTTACATTCCATTTTTTCATACATTCGCATATTTATTTACTATTAACTTGTTTTGACTAATTCATTTGAATAAAATATTCGAATTAGATCTAACTAAGATGTTATTGTCAGCATTTATTTCCTATTTTCAGAGGTTATTTCGTCCGAATAAGTGCTTGTTTTATAAACGTCCCTGGTAGTAAACACACATTACAATAACCGTGTGAAAAGTCGTTTGATCAGCGAAAGCAGGGTAATCGCTTCTTAATCACAAGGGCGTGTCTAGATTTCCAATGCTGCGCTTTCATTGGTCAGAACACAAATAAACCGTCAGCAATCACTCCTGAACTCGATGCTTATTGGTCGAGTCCATTTCCCCTTAGTATCGTGCAAGTCCAGCCCCAAGCAAGTGAACGTCCAGTACTTTAGCCGCAGCGCCATTCACGAACACTTTACGCCATCCGATAGCGTAAACCGAACTCATTTGCTCTTTAACTACGTATCTTCCGTTGGCAGTTTACCTTTGGCAGCAGGTGAGGTCAAATGCAGAGGAAAAGAGCGGAAGAGCTTCGTTGAGACAGGTGGGGAGGATATTTTACGTGTTTACCAGAAAGAAAACAAATGGAAAACAGCGAAACGGCGCTGGCGGAAAGCCTAATAATATGGGTGAGTTTATTTGGTCACGTTAATGTGAAGCTGTTAGGAATGCGGTCATTTTAGTTACCTGTTTGTTGAAGATGGTGGAGCTTTCGGGAAAGCAGCCTCCCTCACTAGCTCAGTGAAAATAAAGGAGATATACTATAAGGCCCGGCTAACGTTGCTCTGTATGGTCAATATAAAATGGTAATTGTAGCGCTTAGCTTTAGCTTTAAAGGCACAGTTACCGTAGAAACAGTCTCTGTAGCAACAGCGAGCGTCAATCGGTACAAAGTGTCGCTAGAGGGTGAGAAGCAACAGCCGTCGTAGATTTCCGCCTGCCTGCTTTTTTAAAATCATTAGTTAGTACTCGACATATGCAAAGGTCAGTTATTATCAATTAGGGCTGATGCTTACACTATCCAATAAATGTAGTATTTACTACACATAAAAATAAAAAAAAATTAAATATAGGTTAGATGATTTTTAAAAGTTGGTCAGACTAAGTTATGTTGCCAATACACATAACCATCATATATATATGGGAAATGTTGTTCTTGGCATTTTAAATAGTTATGTAAAATGTATTAAAAGGAGCTGCGTAACTTAGGAAAATAGGAGGGTAGCTAGTATTTTTTTTTTTAAATAGACCTTATGTCAGGTTAATTAGATAATATTTCTAGGAAATTTTTTTAATTAGGTATCCCAACAACAAAAAATTTCAAAAAGTTATGTGTGTCTTTAATCTGAAACCACAATAAAAAACTTTCAAATCTCATCCAGGGTGCTGTATGTTACACATTCAGAAAGCTTTTGTTGTTGTTGTGACTCTATTAAAATGTTTTTTAATAGAGTCACATATTCACACTGTATGTACAAGTAATTCAATAGTACACAGCTTATATTTTTTACATCAATGCAAAACTACGGTTATCTTAACAGAACATTCGGGGGTGATCTAGAATTAGATCACTACATAACTATATTAACTACATTAGATCTACATATTAACTACATTAGATCACTACATAACTATATTAGACCTCTGAAGTGTCACATATTGAACCCTTTTTTTCCAGCATTAGTCAAATCTAGTTTGTAATTTACTGTGGCCGGTATCTTCTCCATCCTATAAATGTCCATTCTTGTCACCACTAGCTAATTGGCCATGGGTGGCTTCTCTTCTGTTAGTTTATTCTTGCTTACTACTAGGGCTGTCATGATACTAAAATTTCAAACTCAATATCGATATCCAGAAAAATGTTCAATATATACCATTTCCGAAAAATGACAAATAATTAAAGGGAAAAAAAATATTAACAGTAAACCTCACCTTTTTCAATCTCAACATGGAACATGCTCTCTCAACAGAAACACAAATGCCATAAATAACCCAAATATAGCAAATGGCTAGTAGCATGCTAGTCACAGCTAATGACACAATATTAATACGGACAACTTGTTGCGCTAACATCAGTAATGCATTTTAATGTATTAAATTATTGATGGGAACTTTAATTTACTAAACTGTCTGAAATCATCATGAAGGCCAATGTTGTTTTGCTACTTGACTTTGTTGCTACCTCTTTAAAGCACTGTTTGCACACAGGCTTTGTTTAACTCGTATGCAAAGTATCGATACCATTTAGAATACCAAATAACCCCACCACCAAACACTATTGAAAAAAACAGTCAATTCACGCCACAAAGGAGATAAAACAAAAAAAGATAGAAACACAAAACTTGACTTAATATATTAATGATGGGAGATGGGAGATTGTCCTCCTGTTATTAAGTTACTTTATTAACGTGATGGGAGGACATACTGCATACAATTCAAGCAACAAATTGGACAGGCCTCAACAATTCTAAGCAGACTAAGGGAAACAACATAGTCATGTGACGCTTAGATTACACACAGGTGGACTCCATTTCACTACCTTTGAGACTTTTGAAGGTAAATGGTAGCGTCCAAACTTTTTAAGTTCTCCATAGCGAATGAGCTGGAAACTAGGCGTGTAAATCACCAGCTTTATCACGTTCCTGTGTTATATCGGTTTGTTTGCATGACGATACGATGTTTGCCGATATCACAACGTCTGTCACGATACGATTTCTGTTAAATTAAATTCACAAGTCTGCAATTGATCAGATGCAATATCATCTGCCCATCTAACCCTTATATTTACATTGATATCAACTCATAAAAAATAAAAACCCAAATATGATTTGACCATTTTATTTCTAAGCCTTACAGGCATCAGACATTTAAATCAACACTATTGTAAGAAAAACAATAGATCAGCTGTTCACTATAGTCTCATGCTTTGTAAATTAAAAAAATAAAGGCGGATCTTAAAAATAATGATACGGATCAAAGTTTTCATGCTGCGCTCATGTAATTAGAGAGTTAACCATTCAATCGATATATTGGTGTGGATGGTATTACACCCCTACTGGATAGATACACGTCAACTTTCCCTCTTATATTTTTGTTAATTCTTTTTCTAAAGGATATTTTTATCATTTCGCATCAACAGTCTAGACTATTTTGTCCAGATCCATCACATAAAGTTAAACGTTAAAGCAGATAAAGTTATTAACTATTTAAGGGCACTTCTGATCATTTGTATTCCATTAAACCACATTTGTACCTACTAGAGCAGCTACAACACGCTCAGCTTGGGTGTGACATAATGAACCCCAGAGCTCTGATTTGCAGAGCAAACTGAATGCAGCTGCTCCTTTTTTATTCATTAATGCCCTCCTCCAGCTCAGCTTTTTACCTTTTGTTGCACATTTCCTACTATTGCAAAATTTCCTGTGCATAATTCTGGATAAACTCTTTAGTATAATGTTGCTTTGTGTTTCCCTTACAGCTGCAGACATTCAACACTCCAGCTCCTTGCAGAACAATGGAGGAGCTCGCCACAGGAGCAGCAATGTCACAGGCACTTCATCAGATGTAAGAGATCGCTTGTGCTTTAGCAATAGTAAGGATGGTGTATCTGTGACAAATACACATTAATTGCCAGCGTCATTAACTTATACAGGCTGTATAGGAAGGAAGGAAGGAAATGATAATTTGGTGGCTTATTAGACTTTTTCTTGCAGCAAATAGACACTGCTGTTTTATTTTCTTTGGACGTTAATTTTTTTTTTTTTGTGAAACCACTTCTTCAGCTATGCCTTGACTTCATAACATAGCTTTAGGCTTGTAACGTCACAGATCAGTTGCTTAGATTTGAATTCATCAGTCACTGTGGGGTTAGTCTAGAATTTCAAATTTTCTAGAATATTACAATTGCATTTCAACTTCTGTGTCCTTTTTCTGCTGTTTGTGCTACAGAGATCCCACGTGGTTCAATGAAGCATGGATGGGTCGTATCAAAACAGATGTTGAGGACAACTGGAGACTGAAGGTATATAGACATGTCCTCACTGTCCAGCATTGGCTCTTTCTGACTGAATTCTCAATTTCTGCCACAGTTTTATTGATGCTGATCACAAACCTGGTCCTGTGTCCCTACCTTTGGCTTCGCTTGTGTATTTTAGTTAAGTCTTTGGAGATTTGTGGCCATTCAAGTTGTGGGGTTAGCTATGATGATATTGGTTTTTGGAGGATGAGAACATGTTGACAGGTTGACAGAGCAGACAAATCCTGAGACTGTCTAAAGGCAGCTTCTGGTTATCTCTGAGCTGTGCTTTTACAAGATTTATTTCCCACCATCCCCTTTAGCTTTGTAAACCTTTATGTGGCAAAAGGAGATTTTATCTCAATGTTGTTAGTTTTGGAAAATAACACAGTTTTCGAGTGTTGAATTTCCGTTGTAGTTAACACAAGCTGACACTAACAGATCAGTCTGTTCCTAAATGTTCTTTGGCCTAAAGCGTCTGTATAGTTTCTTTTGAGATGTTTTTATGTGCCGACATTGTGATATAATTCTATTTTACCTAAATGTTAAAAAAGAAGCTAATGTGGAAAACATTGCATTGCAGTATTTATAATTTTTTCCCAACTATTTTGAACACATTTTTGTCAGAAATTAACCAACTCTGCAGTATTTGTTTTTATACTAAGCCACAAACAGTTTTATTAGCTATTTGAGTGTGAGTGAAGGCTTAAAAATAAATATTGTTTTAAAAAAAAAAGGTCTGCGTGTTCTTTAGCAATGTGCTTTTGGAGGTGCTTATTTAAGTTTGTGATGGTAAATTTAACAACTTTATCAACTCTTGCAATTTTTGCGTTGCATATATTGCATGTTGCAGGTATACTTGTTGCCATATCAAGTTTGAAATGTTTCCAAATAGCAGACTTGGCTCAGTCCAGCGCTAGCTCCATGTTGCTGTAACTGCAGTGCTGTGTATGATATTAATGAAAATAGAAAGAGAAATGACTGGATCGGCATCATTCATCCGATATCTGGTTCAGCTAATTGGACTATATCAGAGCTGATATCCGATCCGGGTATCAGATTGATACATCTCTAGTTATAGTTTTAGTTTTAGAAACTGAGTGTTATGCATGTGTGGAACAAACACAAAACAGAAAGACATTAACAGTGTTGAGTATTGGATTATTTATAGCATTTCACGTTATTACTACGACATTCACCAACATTATCTCATACTGCATGTTTGCCTAATATCATGGATCCCTAGTTTGTTGTAGGGCTGTTTGGTATACCGGTACTAATTTGGTACTGGGGTACTGCGGCATTTAAAACGCTACTATACTGCATTTAGATCGTACCGGTACTTGCAGCGCTGCAGTGTGGCGGCATCCCTGAGTGGAAGTGGAGCAAGTCGGGGAGAGAGAGAGAGATACTGTTGCAAGCTCAGCAACTTTGTCGCCAGATTTTGCGAGTTTTGAAACCCCTCTAGTGACTTTTTATCAGAGAAGCGACTAATCTAACGACTTTGCTCTGTGTTGTTGGAGATTTCGGCAACAACACGTAAAAGCAGCGCTCAGTCTGCTGCGAGCCCTGCCCCTCCCACCTTCCAAACACTGAAGTCAGTGCTTCGTCCTGGCTGCTAGCCTGGCTAGCCAGATAAACTTCTGCCTTGTTTCGATACAGCTGAAGTTAGCAGTCAGTTCATTGTATACCAAAGAAAAAGTGAAACTGAGTCTGGCTGACCAGGCTGCCTGGCTGCTGCCTGCTGCCGAAGGCGCAAGACCCGTTCCACTGCGTGTCCACATTTCAAATGAATCGCACATTTGCAAAGCTGCTGCTGCGGATCCAACGCTGGTCTACAAAGCGGGGTGTTAATATAATTATTTTTTCACTGAACTGTCATTGCACTAAAATAAATCTCTGCTTGAAGAGAGAGAGAGAGAGCCGTCTTTTCCCTGCGTCAAAATACTCGGCTCAGGCAGTGTCTGCAGTTTGTCTGAGCTGATCACGTCAGTTCTTTATACATGTTGAAACTTTCTTGTCATTAAAGAAAATTTTTTTCTGGTAATGTCATGACTTTACTATCATATCATCACCGCTTTATTCTGGCGATATTATGACTTTCAAGATTCTTTATTGTCACCGTGTGTTACTAAGTATGGCCCATTCCATGTATTTTTGACTCAGTAATGATATTTCTTCTGTTCTCTTTTTATTTGAGAAAGTATTGAAAAGCATGTTTGTACCGATAAATTTGTTGTATAGTGTGGCATTTTGACATTTATAGTAAAGTTTATCCTATTTAAAAATCTCTCCCCTCTCAGATGAGCAATCTGAAGAAGATCCTTCAGAAGGTGGTTGACTATTATAATGAGGTATGAAATCTATAGTCCTGCAGTTTGCTGTTGTAGTTTAAAAGTTTTTTTTAGCAATTTGGAAAGTGTTTTATCCATAAAGACTATCCTAAGGTTTTGTTTATTCCCGTGTACCATCAGGTTTTATCTCAGGACATTTCATACTTCCCTTTGCCGGACGTGTCACTGGTGGCAGAGCACTCTGAGCCTGTGGAGATGGGAAGGCTGCTGCAGCTCATACTGGGCTGTGCAGTCAGATGTGAGCAACAGCAAGGTATGTCACTGCTTTGATGGTTTTGACAAACGGTATACACACAAGTTACATGTTTTTACAATTACTTTCAAAAAAAGGTTCTTAGTCAAAACCGAGTCAAATGAATGTTCCCGCCAAGCTGTTTTTAACTATTACCTTGCTGAGTGTAAGAGCAGTCTACATCTGAGAAAACAAGGTGGAAATGTTGCATGAAAAAAAACAACAACACTTGGTGAGATGACTTTCTCATTTGTTGGCAGAATACATTCAGATAATCATGACCATGGAGGAGTCTGTGCAGCATGTAGTCATGAAAGCCATCCAGGAGGTTAGTTCATTACTTTTCTCCTTTACCTTAATGACATATTATGCAGACATGCAGAGAATTGAAGGCAGTTCTATATAAAATTATGACTTTGTTCTGGAAAATAAAATATCTTGGAAAGTCTTTGAAAGATGTCAGCTGTTGTTGTGGAAAGTGGGCAGAGTTCATGTTTGCATACAGTTGTCTTAAAGAAAATAACACTTGCACAACATACCTCTATACAGTATATACACTGCTCAAAAAATAAAGAGTACACTAAAATAACCCATTCTAGATCTGAATGAATGAAATATTCTTATTAAATACGTCTTTACCTAGTTGAATGTGCTGACAACAAAATCACACGAAAATTATTATTAATGGAAATCAAATTTATTAACCCATGGAGGTCTGGATTTGGAGCCACACTCAAAATGAAAGCGGAAAAACACACTACAGGCAGATCCAATTTTGATGTAATGTCTTTAAAATAAGAGCACAGCGCACCGGTGGCGAATTTGCCAATCTTGGTGTTCTCTGGCAAATGCCAAATGTCCTGCACGGTGTTGGGCTGTAAGCATAACCCCCACCTGTGGACGTCAGGCCCTCATACCACCCTCATAGGGTCTGTTTCTGATCCTTTGAGCAGACACATGCACATCTGTGGCCTGCTGGAGGTCATTTTCCAGGCCTCTGGCAATGCTCCTTCTCCTAGCATTCAAAAGTGACCAAAACATCAGCCAGAAAGCAGAGGAACTGAGAGGTGGACTGTGGTCACCCCCTGCAGAACCACTCCTTTATTGGGGGGTCTTGCTTATTGCCTCTAGTTTCCACCTGTTATCTATTCCATTTGCACAACAGTATGTGAAATTGATTGCCAATCAGTGTTGCTTCCTAAGTGGACAGTTTGATTTCACAGAAGTGTGATTAACTTGGAGTTACATTGTGTTGTAATGCCTTTATTTTTTGAGCTGTGTGTGTACGTTTTGCAGCTCTTCTATTGCTCGTGTGTAATAAACCTGATGACATTTTCTTCATCAGCTGATGAAAAAAGATCACTCAGCAGCATTAGGAACCGAGCTGTCAGGGGATCCAGAACAGCAGGTCAGTAATAATTGTTCAGACTTTAAGTCATTTTTAGGAATTGTGTAATGTAAAGTAATTTATCACTAATTGGGATTTTATAATCAGCTGAAGTTGAATGCTTTAAAATTATATTACTGGCGCTGGAGATGCCTTGCAAAAGTATTAATGTATCCTTTCCTAATGTCACAGAAGCGCCACAAATCTAGAAAATAGCATTAGACAATCCCACCAACACATTGTTATCCACATTTACTGACAGGCTGAGCCAGGAGAGTATTAAATATTCAACCTACCAAGATCTCATGGTGTCTCTGCAGGAGCTGCTGAGATTCAGGTGGATGAATCTGTTGACCGGGTAACTATTGCTTTGTTTCCCATGAAGAGCGGCTTAGTCAAATTCCGGACATCTAGGCATGCAAAGCTGCTAGAAATGTAAGACTTGCAACTGTAATATCAGTAAAAGGTACTGTAGCTCCATGAACTATTCATTCAGGGGAAATTAATATTAATGCACAACTATTTAGGAGCATTATTATTGTGCATTATTTTCCTTCTTCTTCAGTTTGTTACTACTTTGTGTCAGTCTGTTGCATAAAACCATAAAACATTATGAAATTTATTTGAGTTCATGGTTGCAACATAAGATGTTGAAAGCATAAAGCCATATAGGTGTTCCTAGAGTCTCTAAAAGTAGAATGGGAGGCAGATCTTTTAGTTTTCAGGCTCCCAGTTTAGTCTGAGAGGCAGACACCCTGTCTACATTTAAGACTTAGACATAAGACTTTCTTTTTTTGCTAAAACTTACAAAGCGTTGTGTTTAGCTGCGACAACGTTCTAGAGGGGGGCATCGGCTGAGCTACTGCCACCAACAACTTAATGTTCTCCTCAATGCCTTTCTGCTAGACTTCGCTGTAGGCTGAGCTTTTATTGCAGCTAACTCTTTGTGCTCACTTTCATCCTTCTGACCTGAAAACTGGCTCAGAGCTTATCTGCTTAGCTGTATTTCTTTCCTAAATGAAGCCACTAAAGGGGCTCATACTGCCATTACCCTTTGTACCTTTTCTCTGACATAGAAAGTATTCATGGATCAGTGCTTATGTTTTATGTGTCTCTGCTCTGTCTTCTCTAACCACCAGTCGGTCGTGGCAGATGGCCATCCACACTGAGCCTGGTTCTGCTGGAGGTTTCTTCCTGTTAAAGGGGAGATTTCCTCTTCAGTGTCGCTGCATGCATGCCCTGTATGAGGGATTGCTGTATGAGGGAAAGTCAACGACAAAATGCAAACGACTGTCCATTGTTGCTACTTGCTCATTCAGGAGGAGTGAATGCTGCAAGTCAATGACTCGATTTCCTTAGATAGTAAACATTTTAATTGATTTAAAATTATTGAACCTGAATTGTTTGGTAACTCGGATCAACTTGGAATGCAGGTACTGTGAGACTGGGTTAAATTACAAGTGCCTTGAGACAACGTGTGTTGTGAATTTGCACAATGTAAATAAATTGATTTGAATGGAATTATTGATACTTTTGCAAGGCAATTAGACTGATTTGAATTGGATTCTGTACAACCTGATATTATTTAAATGTGTTTTTCTTCCTGGACATCAGTTGTCAATTGACACTGTAAACAGAAATTATATTAAAAGAGTTGATATCAACTAAGTTTTAGAACTGTTTTTCCTGATGATTGTGTGCTTACATTATGATTCATTTTCACAATAACCTGTCCAGGTGAAAAAACTCCTTGAGGACCTTTCTGAAGCCGTGTCAGAAAAGGAAGCCTTAACCCAACGCTGTCAAGAACTGGACTTACAGGTGAATTTTATGGAGCTCATGCACAGCCTCGTTCTGCTGATAGATGAAGTTCTTCATAAAGTACTTGAATTTCTTCCTTCAAAGTGGGCTCTGAAAAGTTAACAGATGTTAGCTCTCCACGGATCCAGACATGCATGCCTTTGCTACAGTGTAACCCAGAGTTTTGTGATTCTCAGTAATGCTTGACTCCATTGTCTGGAGCTGCTGTGGCAGAATGACTCTGGACTGTGCTGGTTCCGCTGTGGCATCCAGCCGACATCTGCCACAGCCTGAAGGGCTAACTCAGGGCTGTGAAGGGAAACTAAATTTAGTATAGGGACTCATCTACTGTTTACCTGGACTCTCGGCAGATTGATTTGATCAGTTTCCTGTCTTGCTCGGGTCTCTGGGCAGAGAGGTAAGTTCAGCGCAGCTTATCGTCAGGGGCAGGGGGAAAACTAAACCCATCTAAACCAGCTGCTCAAATGTTTACTCTAACTCTGCTAACAGAGGGCTCAAACTGGGTTCTGATGAGTTATGCAATGCTTGTTTTGTAATTTTGGCAATATTCCAATAATTTGTCCTTGAATCTGTGGTATGGCAGCCATTTTGTAATTTTATTTAGGGAAAAGCATGATCAGAAGATCTTTAATATATACAGTTTATTCAAGCTATAGTAAACATAATTGTTATTTTATGTGTATGTCTGTTTGAGGGATATTGCTGACGATTCTTAAAATTTTAGAAATACAAAGCTAAACCTAAATTTAAAATTACTTCAAGATCTGCTTATGGTTTTTATTTGAGCTATTTCAGTCTATTGGTACGATGCTGTGCTAAAGTATTTCCCCTAAACGATTCCTTCTTTTGTTTTTTTTTTCTTTGTTTAATTTTGTTTTTGCCATTTTTTTCCTCTCAGTAAATATCTGATACATTTTCAAATGATCTGAAACATTTAGGCAATCATTAAGCCCATTCTAAGAATAAATGAAAAACTGGGTTATGAAACCAGTTCTAAGGCTTCTGATCCACAACTGAATATAATATGAAACAGTGGTCAACCTTTTCCCATAATGGCCGGTCTCTCTAAATTTCCAAAAGAGCCCACAACAACATAGAAAGCACAGCAGACCTCATTCCCATCTGTTAAGGTCAGTTTTCAAGATTTAGCAATATCACAGTGTCATGGCAGAGATTCAAGGCAAAAACCACTACTTGTTGAGCTTTTTTATGTCACATTCTTTAATGCTGCTACTCCAGCAGATGGCACTCTCTGCCAAATCTTGGTGCTGGACCTAAGCTTCCTTAAAAAGTAGTCAGACTTTGTCACTGTTAAGCTGCTGCAGGGGTTTAGACAGTTCTTCAAAGAGTGAGACAAAGTTCTTCCTCAGAGACGTAAACCACTTATTGCTGCTAAGGGTTCCACAGCCAGTAATTGGCTTTAGGGGCTATCACTTTTTTACATAGGTTAAATAGGGTTGAGCTGGATAGAAAATTAAATTACCACTTGAAAGCTGCTTTTTTAAGCTTAGGTTGGTACTAAAATGTGTTTTGATGATCTACACAATATGAAACCGTGTCCAAGAACTAAAAAAGAAGAAGAAATGTATAAGAGGCAAATACTATTTTACAGCACTGTACAAGTAAGACTTAAAAATGACTAATTAAGCTGTTTTTACTGTTAAACTGGGTAATATACTTTAATGTGATGGGTAGGAGGGGAAACTAACATTTATTTATTAACCATTTAGCTTAAAGAGGACCTTGTTTGCACAACACTTCCACCACAGATTAGGTTTGCTTAAACAGATGAGACAGGAGAAGCTTATCGTGCCGTCTCTTTTAATTCTTAGAAGTGACTTTTCTGCTCTGCATGCTGTTATTGACCAGCAGGAGATATAACACTGTGGCTTCTTTCTGCTCGCTTTAATTTTCATTAACATGGGCTTAAAACTCATCAGGAGAGCGGCACTAATGTCTTTGTTCCTGGTCAGGTGGCCGTTCTTCTAGAGGAACGAAACAGCCTCTTGGCGGAGAACGACGTCCTAACAGACCGAGCCAGCCAACTGGAAACATTTGAAGATCCAAGCACACCATCAGGCAGGAAACACAGTCAGCTGCAGCAGCAACTGGAGACTCTGCAGGAGGAGAACTTCAGGTTGTTTCCTGTGGCTTTAAGTGCACCTCAGCTGCATGTTTCCAGTGAAGACTGAATGCTCATATGAGTGTGCTACCTCTAGGCTGGAGGCTGCCAAGGATGACTACCGGATCCACTGTGAGGAGCTGGAGAAGCAGCTGGTTGAACTTCAGCATCGTAATGATGAGCTTACCAGTCTGGCAGAGGAATCGCGGGCTCTCAAAGATGAACTGGATGTTCTCAGGTTTGTGTTTGTCAAAGAAATGCTTCCAAAGTTGTTCCTTTTAGAGTTTGCAAAAAAATTAGTTCCTGTAGAACATGGATTTCTAATTCTGTTTTAATTTCCTTCGCTCTTTTCATTGTTACTTACTTTTAGTTGTGTAAAATTAGTAAATTGAATGAAATTACTAGTACTACTACTACTACCACTACTATTGCTTTATTTATAAAGCACTTTAAAACAACAGCAGCGACAAAGTGCTGTACAGACAACAATCACTAAACAGTTAAAATGGAAAGAAACAAAAAATTACAATAGAAACATTAAAAGGAATATGAGCCAAAGTCCCAACATGTGTTTAAAGCAAAGAAAAAAAAAAGTGTCTTAAGGCGAGGTTTAAAAGTTGACAATAAAAGGGTACTTCTAATATGGAACAGCAAACGTTCCTTAACTTAGGAGCAGCAACACTAAAAGCTCTTTGTCCAGAGCTTAAGTTTAGATCTCGGTACCTCCCAGCAGCGGCTGGTCAGCTGACCTGAGGTAACGAGCAGGAGAGTTTGGGTGAGGCAGCTCAGAGGTAATATGGGGCAAGACCATCCATCCATTTTCTAACATGTCTATCCCTTGAGGGATCACGAGGGGTGCTGGTGCCTGTCTCCAGCTGTCAGTGGGGGAGAGGCGGGGTACACCCTGGACAGGTCGCCAGTCTATCGCAGGGGGCAAGACCATGTAAACTTTTAAAAACAAATAGAAAACTATTAAAGTTAACTCCAAAATGCATTTACATTTTGCTCCCATTTTATGGTGCTTGTAAAGTATTTATACCGGTTGAATTTTATTTCAACATTCATGTTAAATTGTAAATATAAGTCTAGAATTTGTTTTGACCATTCTAACACATGACTATTCTTTGATCTAACCCAATGTATTGCCCCTCTGACTGTGTGCTTAGGCTTGTGCTGCTGGAAGGGGAACCGCCCCAAAGCCTAAAGTCTTCTGCAGCCTCATGCTTTTTTCTAGTATTATCCTGTATTTAGCTCCATCCATCGTTCTATCTATCAACTCTTACCATCTTCCCTCTCTGTCCTAAAGATAATTCCCGCAGCACGATGCTGCCATCACCATGCTTCATATTGGGAATATTGTCCAAGCTAATTTTGCATTGTTAGTTTTCTGCCACATGCAGTTTGGATGTAGGAAAAAACAAGAACAAAACAAGAATAATATAAAAATATATAAATACATTTAGTAGGTGAAAATATAAAACTTGTGAAACCACTGGGTTATGGAAGTTTGCTTTGTACTTTTTAACCAGGGAATAGTCTGCGTCACATGCTCTCATCATCTTATGGCTAGCTGTGTCACAATTAGGTGTGATGATTGTCACGACTCTTCCTGGGGGTTAGATACATCCTGTGTATGAATTGTTTGTATGAAATGCAAGATGGCGGCAAGTCTAGTAACTTTGCTTAGTGTGCTTGTGCTTGCGTGTTTTTAGTAGTTTTTGTATTTTACGTCTGATTAGATTTGTATAGGACATTTGCATCATGGTCATTGGGTTTGGGGATATTTTCGTATACACTGCTTAAAAGCCAGAGGCTGTCCCTCTGCTCTGCTTCCACCTGCACTGCTGCCTGAGGTCTTTTTCATTCATGCTGCATCATCAAGCTAGTCTTCAGTAGCCTTGCAGCAGGTGAACTTCATCAGCCTTTGATCAGCTAGCTCCTACTAGCCTGTGTCTGCAAGCTGCATTCTTGCTGCTGGATTCATCATGACAACTGTGGTAATTGCCCTTCTGGCGTTTTTTTTTTTTTATTTAGGTTACCAGCTTCAACCCTAAAATGGGTTAATAGAATTGGGATTCTCATGAGTATGGAGGAGTCTTTACAGTTTCTGAACCTTATTTGTGGCCCAGTTCTGTCCTAAACAGTCTGTGCATATAGTTGATGTTTTTTTGTCTAATTTAGTTTCGTTGTTTAGTGTTTATGACTGGTTTCTCATATTTTACTTTTGTCCTTTAAACCATAGTAGACTATGGTCAAGGCACAGTTTTATCCAGCCTGTATCTAAAGAAATGTATCAATGTTCTTTTGCTGTTACTTTCTGGTAATATTGAACTTATCCCTGGCCCAAATAATGAAGCAACACGCCCAAATCTCAAGTGACTTTAAACCTAGATCAGGGCTTGGAGTTACATACTTTAATGTCAGGAGTTTATTGCCCAAATTAGAACAAGTGGAAATTTGGGCTAAATCATCTGACATTTGGATAAAGAAATCTTTCACAGATTAACAGAGAGATTGCCTAAACGGTCTATATACACTGCTCAAGAAAACAAAGGGAACACTTAAACAACACAATGTCAATTCAAGTCCGTCACACTTCTGTGAAATCAAACTGTCCACTTAGGAAGCAACACTGATTGACAATCAATTTTACCTGCTGTTATGCAAATAGAATAGATAACAGATGATAACTGAAGGCAATTACCAAACCCCCCCCCCCCCCCCCCCCCCAAACGAAGGACTGGTTCTGCTTTCTGGCTGATGTTTCTTTCACTTTTGAATGCTGGCAGTGCTTCCACTCTACTGGTAGCATAAGACGGAGTCTACAACCCACACAAGTGGCTCAGGTATTGCAGCTCATCCAGGATGGCACATCAATGCCCACTGTGGCAAGAAGGTTTGCTGTGTCTGTCAGAGTAGTGTCCAGAGCATGGAGGCGCTACCAGGAGACAGGCCAGTATATCAGGAGGAGGAGGGGAGGAGGCCGTAGGAGGGCAACAACCCTGCAGCAGGACTGCTACCTTCGCCTTTGTGCAAGGAGGAACAGGAGGAGCTCTGCCAGAGCTCTGCAACATGACCTCTAGCAGGCCGCAAATGTGTTTATGTCTGCTCAAACGATCACAAACAGAATCCATGAGGGTGGTATGAGGGTCTGACGTCCACAGGTGGGGGTTATGCTCACTGCCTAACACCATGCAGAACGTTTGTCATTTGCCAAGATTGGCAAAATCGCCACTTGCTCACTGAGCTTTTCAAAGATGAAAGCAGGTTCACACTGAGCTTAAGTGCCAGAGTCTGGGGATGGCGTGGAAAAAGTTCTGCTGCCTGCAACATCCTCCAGCATGACTGGTTTGGCAGTGGGTCAGTAATGTGTTGGGTGGCATTTCTTTGTGGGGCCGCACAGCCCTCCATGTGCTATAGTGGAAAGATGTACAAGTACTATAGCGGAGAGGAATTTCAATATCGTTTATAAACCGTAAAATACTCTCAATCTTAAAGATTCCCAGAACATTTGAAAAGGTTGCAGAAAATGCATAAATACACTCTCTATAAAGATGAAGCACAAAAATGAACACTCTACATACATACATACATACATACATACATACATACATACATACATACATACATACATACATACATACATAGATTTAAAAGAGGTGAGAAAGTATTTTCTGTGTTGTACATGATAATATCAGCAGCTTAAATGGCCATCTAGAAGTTTGCTTGTGTGATGCCTTCTCTGGCTTTTGATTGCTGCACGGAGAGCTTCTCACTTTCCAGGCTGGTGTGTAAAAGCACAAAGACGCGCAGAGAAAAGGCGTATTGATCTGTGCTTCAACGTCTGCCTCTTTGCACCGTGATCCAGGATCAATTTACCTTTCAACATTCCTCTGTTCTCCTCCCAGAGCTGAGCAGACAGAGACGATGCTCCTCTGTCTAGTTTGGTTTTCTTCACCTTTTTTTTCTTGATTTTTATGTCTATTGATTTACCAAATCCAACCGCTTTATCCAAGCAGGCGATAACAGTAAAATGCTGACAGGTGAGAGCACATTAATATCAAGTAGGTGACGTAGTAAAATGACCAGTATGGTGAGTAAACAAAAGCAAATCAAAATTATGAGGATGTAAATAAGGTGTGTGAAAACATGTTGATGCTGTGACAATTATTTAATTTTACTGTCCAGTCTAATTGGTTGATTTCTCTGCATTGATTACTAGGAGCTCTTTTGTGGTTGTTTCTTGTACCGATCACAACTCTTTGAAGGCAGCATCACACCTGGCAACGGGGTCAACCACACCTGCTCACAAAGATAAAGATTTCTGTGATTTCCTTACTGAGTCGTTCTCAGCAACTATCTGAATCTCTCTGAAGATAAAACTCCTTGGCAGGAATTTTAGGCTAAGTTAGGATCTCTCTGAGAGGACTCTGTGGATCTCTGTGAATACAGGCTCTGGTTTCTTAGGCAGTGGATGGTGTTCTCTGGAGATGATTTCTACACTTCAATACTTTCTAACTTCCCCAAAGGTGGGATTCACTGATAGTAACACTTACTGCTCTTATTTATTAAATTAGCGATGTTTACTCTGTTATACTCCAAAGTAAACTAGCATTTGCTGCATGTAACTTTATGCTTTCTTAACTTCTGCTCCCCGGTTGTGATGGTTTGACTCCCATCAGCCTCACTACCCATTTAAACTTCACCACAACTTCACACCTGACTTGTCTGGTGTGTTTCTAGGTTTTTATGATGCTAGTTCTGCACTAATGTTCTCCAGCAAACACAGCTGGATTATACTGATTTATACTATATATATATATATATATATATATATATATATATATATATATATATATATATATATATATATATATATATATATTTATATATATATATATATATATATATGGGCTGGGCAACAATTAAGTTTTTTAATCGCATAATTTGCCCGATTAATCATGATTAATCGCATTGTATGCGCTAACTCCAACAATGAATTCAAAAGTAGTGTAAAGAGCACTTTTATTTTGATGTTCTGCTGCCATATGAACAAAAGTGTTGTAACATTTGTAGCACTTATTTCATATTGGATATTTTCAACACATCTATTGAATTTAGTGCACTAGTTGATCTTTTCTTCATAAGAGAACAGCAAGCACTGCAGCCAAAATATGGCCTTTTTTGACCTGCTGTATATTAGCCAGTCCCTAAGCTTGATGTATCATGAAACTGTTCAATTCAATTCAATTCAATTTTATTGATTTAGCGCCAAATCATGAAACATGTCATCTCAAGGCACTTTACAAAGTCAAGTTCAATCATATTATACAGATTGGGTCAGATTATACAGATTGACCCAATCTGTTGACCTTTTGGGTTTTGTGGTTTTTATTTTATTATTACAATTAAATAATAATAATAATAATAATAATAATAATAATAATAATAATAATAATAATAATAATAATAATAATAATAACAACAATAATGTTATGTTCAGTGTTTTTTCGCTAATCCACCTCTTATATATTTCAATCCTTATGTAATTTTGTCTGTGTTGTGTGCACCTGCCTGTTGCTTTAATCCTATAAATTTCCCCGTCGTGGGATAAAAAAAGGATTAGCTAATGTTATCTTAAATGACACTTTTTAATATATGTACTGGGTTCTTTCAATGTCTTAATTACATTTTCTGTGTGGGCTCCAGTAACATATGATAGATAATATCTACTTTGAAAGTTAACATAAACTGCTGCTGAAGATGACCACTGATCTACCTGGATGTTCCATGGAGGACTGAAACACCTCAGTCAGAGACGTCAGTCTGTGGGTCTGTCGGGGCAATGACAGAAGTTTCGTCTCCTCTCTCCGTTTCTGTGGCTCGACGTTTTCATGTTTTTTCACGTGCTTAGATAAATTTGTTGTGTTTCCACTGAAATGAACCGGCTTTTTACAAAACATACAGCTTGATTTCATTTACGGTATTAAAATAAAGCCAAACGGTGCTACTTCCCCTGTTCATGTTTTTCCGCTGCTGCGGTCTCTCTCAGCAACGCAATTGTTTGTTGAGTTTGTGTGAGAGCTGAGTGGGCGGGCCAGGCTGAGCCTGCGTGCTGATTGGCTGGCGCCGCTGAGCCATGTACGAGAGGGGAGGGGGAGCAGCAGAGTGCTGCCGTGAGACAGCGCGCTGCAGTCAGCGTGCGTGCTGACTGACACTGACTGAAAGCATGTGAGCGACATGCGTTAATGCGCGATACAATAAATATCGCCGTTAATAGTCTAATGAATTAACGCGAAATTAACGCGTTAACTTGCCCAGTAAAGTGTACAAAATCATTACGCTATTATATATATATATATATATATATATATATATATATATATATATATATATATATATATATATATATACACACACACATATACAGGACTGTCTCAGAAAATTAGAATATTGTGATAAAGTTCTTTATTTTCTGTAATGCAATTAAAAAACCTGAAATGTCATACATTCTCGATTCATTACAAATCAACTGAAATATCGCAAGCCTTTTATTGTTTTAATATTGCTGATTATGGCTTACAGCTTAAGAAACCCAAATATCCTATCTCAAAATATTAGAATATCGTGAAAAAGTATACTAGTAGGCTATTTCAACTAATCACTTGAATCGTCTAATTAACTCGAAACACTGCAGGGTTTCCTGAGCCTTGAAAAACACTCAGCTTCACTAAACTAAATCACAAGTATGGTAGTGGTTAAGAGACGACATAAGATTCTCAGAGTAACTGGTGAACTGACCATGGCATTACTGTCCTTGATTGGCCTGCCAATTCCCCTGACCTGAACCCCATAGAGAATTTGTGGGGTATTGTGAAGAAGAAGCTGAAAGACACCAGAGCCAACAATGCAAATGAGCTAAAGGCCGCTATTGAAGCATCCTGGGCATCCATAACACCTCAGCAATGCCACAGGCTGATTGCCTCCATGCCACGCCGCACTGATGCAGTAATCTGTGCAAAAGGATTCCCGACCAAGTACTGAGTGCATTAATGGACATTTTCAAATGTTTGATTTTGTTTTGCTGTTATAATTTTTTTTTTACTTGGTCTGAGGAAATATTCTAATATTTTGAGATAGGATTTTTGAGTTTTCTTCAGCTGTAAGCCATAAT
Organism: Fundulus heteroclitus; assembly: GCF_011125445.2. Classification (NCBI taxonomy): domain Eukaryota; kingdom Metazoa; phylum Chordata; class Actinopteri; order Cyprinodontiformes; family Fundulidae; genus Fundulus; species Fundulus heteroclitus. The sequence goes on along the minus strand of NC_046369.1, from coordinate 28,776,349 downwards.
CAGCGATATTAAAACAATAAAAGGCTTGCAATATTTCAGTTGATTTGTAATGAATCCAGAATGTATGACATTTCATGTTTTTTAATTGCATTACAGAAAATAAAGAACTTTATCACAATATTCTAATTTTCTGAGACAGTCCTGTATGTGTGTGTGTGTATTTTTTTTAAATTGTTTTTAACCTTATTTATTCTTTTCTTTCTAGCTCAGTGATGTGGTGGTTTGTGTCAGTCTATCATAAGACATTTCTAGCAAATACATTTAGTCCAATGTATATGAATGCTTTTCCAAGGCACACTATATTTCTACTTTGCAACATATTGTTAACAGCTTATCAACTGGAAATTGTGTGTATTTTCCTCAGGAACTGCTCTGATAGGGTGGTGGTGCTGGAGGCATCAGTGGAAACCTACAAGCGTAAACTGGAGAATCTTGGTGATCTAAAGAGGCAGGTGAAGCTGTTGGAGGAGAATAACATGACCTACATGCAGAACAGTGTCACTCTGGAGGAGGAGCTGCGCAAAGCAAACGCTGCCCGCGCACAGCTGGAGTCCTACAAAAGACAAGTAAAGAGCCAACTCCCAATGCAGGGTTAATTGCTGTGCTGTAAAAAACGTATTTATTTATTACATGTACATATCATTTGCATTTGGAGAATGTATTTGGTTCCAAGCACGTTTTGGGTTTTGTTTGTTTGAAAGGTCCAGGACCTCCAAAATAAATTGTCTGAGGAGACCAGGCGAGCAAACAACATGACGTTTGAGATGAGAAAGTTGGAAGAAAAACATTAGGCCGTGGGCCAGAATCTGTACGGTGACTTTTCGTATGAACTGTCAGGGGGCAACTTTCTTGCACCGGGATAAGTTGCTACACATAGCAGTGATCTCAAAACACCAATGTTCCCACGTTTTCACTTGCACATTAAGAAGTTATAGCCGATAAAAAATCTAAACTGTGGCGCTCCAGTCCAATAAGTCACGTGATTCGATTTTTGCTGCTCAGCCAATCCGATCGCTGTATTGTCAGCTGAGCGAGTTTACCACGTCATCATGGCTGCGCCCGTAAGATGGTTGTTTCTGTTGTGTCTGTTTCCAGACGAAGAAAGCCCAATAATAGCATTTTGTGGCGCCACCTGGCAGAGATCTTGATGGCAAGAAAAAAATAAATAGCCCAGACCATCCATCCATTCATCCATCCATCCATCCATTCATCCATCCATCCATCCATTCATTTTCTAACACGCTTATCCCTGCGTTCGCGAGGTGCCGGTCCCTATCTCCAGCTGTCAATGGGCGAGAGGCGTTGTATAAACTGGACAGGTCACCAGTCCATCGCAGGGCAGAAATAGTCCAGACTTTTGCCCAATTTACTGTGATATCACCAAGACCTGCTGCGCTAGGATAGCACAGGTGTCGTTGTGCCAAACGACTTATCCCCGCCAGAATTTGTATTCCCTGCGCCAAGAGCGCATTCAGCTGGAAGAATGAATCTAGTCAACTCCGCCTCATTTCCAACCTATTAGGCGTGGAAATGAGGATGTTTTACTTTTCTTAACGAAATATAGCAATGGTGTCGTTACATTATCGTTCATCCATCCATCCAGTATAATACGTTATGAGAAAGAAAACGGTCATTTCCAGATGTGTCACGAAAATATTAGCTTTATGTTATTAGATTGTCGAATGTCTGTCTGCTGAAACCAAAATCCACCTTCCTAAGTCCATCACAGCTGTCTGCTGGTTCTCTTTTTTTCTTTTTTGGTAGCTAAACCCGCATGAATAGATTATATAAAGCGGATTTCACGTGTGATCAAATGAACACTGAATAAAGGCACAGCCAAAATTATCAGATTTAATAAGATTTTAATTCAACCAAGAACCTTATCGAGATATTAACCGTATTAAGAAAACGAGATATGTCTCTTTTAAAAATAGAACAACGTATTAGGAGTTTAAAAAAAATAAATTTCATTTTACTAGAATGTGATGTTTAAAATATTTAGACTTCACAAAGCTGGAGGTTAAAACTTTTATTGATTTCAAAAATACAATACAAAATTCTACAAATTCCGAAGGGGATAACTCGTTTGGCACAACGAGTTTATACAACGCGTCTCACCCATTGACAGCTGGAGCTCGGCACCAGCACCTCGCAAACCCAGCGGGGATAAGCCTGTTAGAAAATGGATGGATGGATGGATGGATGGACAGATGGTCTGGGCTATTTATTTTTTTCTTGCCATCAAGATCTCTGCCAGCTGGCGCCAGAAAATGCTATTATTGGGCTTTCTTCATCTGGAAACAAATGCATACAAACATCTTACGAGCGCAGCCATGATGAACTGATGAACGCGCACAGCTGACAATACAGCGATCTGATTGGCTGAGCAGCAAAAATCGAATCACGTGACCTCTTGGACCGGAGCGCCACAGTTTAGATTTTTTATCGGCTATAACTTATTAATGTGCAAGCGAAAACGTGGGAACATTGGTGTTTTGAGATCACTGCTATGTGTAGCAACTTATCCTGGTGGAAGAAAGTTGCCCCCTGACAGTTCATACGAAACTTCTTAAGGAAGCGTCCTACAGATTCTGGCCCACGGCCTACATGAGACTGTGTTGAAAGAAAAAGAGGTTCAATATAATATACAATTTCACTATTAATATGGATTATGTCTTTGCTTTGTCTGAAACCTTATTGATTCTTTTGTTTAAAAAAAAAAAAAACCTTTACGCCATCAGCGGATCATCATTGAGCGAGATTCTCTGAAGGAAGTCAACGAGGAGCTGCGATGCACTCAGGCTCAACAGCACCAGCTCTCACAGTCAGGTACCTCATTAATCAGCAGTTCTGAACTTAATAACTTTATCTTTGTCTGATATTAACATTTGTTTGAGGAGCTGAAACATGCAGGTGTGACAAAAAAAAAGAAGCAAAAACAGAAAAACTGTCAGGGGGTAAATGCTATTTTGGTTACATTTCTACCCAGGGATCCTTCCCTCTGGCAGCCCCAGCCATGAAAACCTGGCAGCTGAGTTAATTCCCATTGAATTCAGGTAGTATTTTACGGCTACACTGTATGCTTTGTGTTCTTTCTGCTATCATGTTTAATGTATAACTACTGACTTCTGTGATTTAGAGAAAAGTTCATTAGACTGCAGCATGAGAACAAGATGCTGAGAGTGCAGCAGGTGGAACATGAACAGGAGAAGATTACCACCCTGCAGATGCAGCTGGAGGATGCTGAAAAGAAACATAGTAAACTGGACACAGAGAACAGGTATGTCTCATTGTTTGCGCTTCATTTGTCAATTCTCCTCCATGTTTTCATGCCTGTGTTAAAAAATAAAAAAAATCAATTTTTGAATTGATTATCGTAATAATTCCTCAAGATTGATTCATATACCCGATGATCGATTAAGAATCGATTCTGAATCTTAAGAATCGAAACAAATTGATTGTTGAAATATGAGTCGATACCCAGCCCCAGCATGTTGACGTTTCTCTGTTTTGCTTCTTCATCATTAGATTGAGCCGAGAGCGAATCACTGAGCTGCAGCAGCAGGTGGAAGACCTCCAGAAGGCTCTGCAGAGTCAGGCTGCCAAACCAGATGATGTAGGTGTGCCGAGTCTGGAAAAGTATTTAAAATGAGTTAAATCTTTTCCAGGTTAACAAGTCACATAGTCATTTAAGTACTTAGTGGCTTAGTACTTGGACACTTATGTACTAATTTTCTTACTTACGTCATAAGTGACTTACTTGCATACCTAGTTACTAAGTCCCTTAATTACTTTTGTATTTACCAAGTCACACAATTATTTAAGTACTTATTGACTTACATACCTATTGATTTATGTACTGACATACGTACTGAGTGACTTACATAGTTGATGATTTACTTTCATGTTGACTTACATACATAGTCAGTTAATTACTTACATATTTAGTTACATACTGACTTATATACTTAGTTGCTGACTTACATACTTAGTGACTTCCATATTTGGTGATTTACTTACATACTTACTGGCTTACATTTAGTAGGTTCTCCTACTGTGTTTATACTCAGGATGTTAAACACATTTTTAGCAGGCATTTTTGATTTTGAACATCAAATGCTGTTTTGTTTCAGTCAAATCTAAAGAGGAAACTGGATGCCCACATGTAAGTGTGTTTGCCTGTAGATAGAAATCCAGGTTTGCTTTCTCCAGAAGGTGGAAGTTGATCACTCGTCTTTTCTCAGGTCCCAGCTGAACGAGGCTCAGGATGAAATCATGAAGAATAAAGAACTTCTGGAGGATCTTCAGCCTGACAACACCCAGACATGTATGTTTTAATGTTTTACTGAATCTGTGCTGCGCTTCCGACATGTAATACGAAACGAATGTCTTGCTTCTCAGCTTTGAAGGTGGATGAGCTGATGGCTGCTTTGAAGAAGAAGGAGGATGACATGCGAGCCATGGAAGAGAGATACAAGATGTATCTCGAGAAGGCTCGCAATGTGAGTTATATTAATTTTGCTTTCACGTTTTAAAGAGGAGGTTGAAGAAAGGGAGTTATCAGTGTGTTTTTTGTTTTTTTTCTGAATCCTTCCGTTTTTCATGAAGGTAATACGAGCCTTGGACCCCAAACTGAATCCGGCCACCGCTGAGATCCAGGCTCTTAGAAACCAGCTGGCAGATAGGGACAAACAGATGCTCAATCTTGAAGTAACTACACCGTTATGTAATTTCTTCTAATATGCATATACAAATGTTTTATTCATTGATTTTGATGTTAAGCTTGTCTTTTTTTTTTTTTTTGTCTTTCTAGCGTCAATGTGAGCAGGCCAAGCTAAGGGAGTATGAGGAGAAGCTGATTGTCACGGCTTGGTATAACAAGGTGAATTAAAAAAGACCCAAGAGTCACGGTTAAAAGAGGCAGCATTTACTGAAATTATTGAAAAAGCTGTAAAACATTATAGGACAAGGATGGCACCTTTAAATAATACCCACCCTCAGTATGCAGTCAGTGTTACTACAACACCCATAATGTTCTTGACAGAGTAGTTACACATTTCCATTTGGGACGTGGTTTTATTGCACTGGATAATGATCCTGTTCATGGACAGCTAATTTTTTCACAGAACCATCAGCTGTATCAAAACCACCCAGTGTCTCTCAGACGCACTAATAAGATTGGCTGGTGAAGAGATTAAAACCTCTACTTTTAGTTAAATGCACCATACTAGTCTCTAAAACATCATGCTGTTGACACTCTTCAATGTGGTGCTCTTCTGGAGGGAAAACTTCAAGAAAACTCTACAACTCTTTATCAATGACATGTATAAAGATAAAGTTAGAGAAAAGGAAACCCTGTGATGTGTAAAGGAAACTTTTTCTATTGTGTTGCAAGTCTGCTGAAACTGTGAGACAGTGACTAGGAGCTAAGCTTTCAGCTGATTAAAATGAAGGCTGGTTGTGGTAAAGCCACATTCAGCCTTCTTGGAAATAGAATGTTTCATTTCAGAGTTAAAGGTTAGAATCTGGATTTTTTAAATTAATTTTTTTGTTATTGCGTGAAGTTATTAAAGGTAATAACTGCCTAACCTGTCGATAAGGTAATTTCTCAGTGGGGTTGCTGGATAGTAAGTAAATACTTTTAGTGGTGGAAGCTAAAAGCTTCTCAAACAGACACAGCCTGTTTTATCTGGCCTTAGGAGTTAAAGGGGACCTATTATGCAACATCCACTTTTTGCATGGTTTTGTGCCTCTACTGCTTCTAGAAACAGTCCAAGTGCATCTGCTCTCTTAACACACCATGTGATATTACCTTTGCCCCTAAGAAAAATGACTGTTTGCAGCAGGTAGACTAAGGAAAAGTCTGTTTTATAGCTTCTATTATAAAAGGTTACTAAAGAGAAAACAGACTAGGCTAAAATCTCTATCAGCAGGACATGTTTTGTGAAAACAGAAGATCCAGAAATGTGCAACAAAATGAGCATTTCTCTTATTGGCCTTGTCAGCGTTTTTATGATGAAATTACTACAACACAACGATTGAACCTTCTGGTTTCTGTGCTCTCAGAGTTTGAGCTTTCAGAAGTTGGCCATGGAGTCTCGTCTCGGAGGCCGCACCGGCTCCCTGTTCTCGCCCGGCCAGTCCTTCCTGACGCAGCAGCGGCAGGTCTCCAACGCCCCACGCAGGGCTGCTTCTATCAGCGTGCCCGCCACTACCTCCAGCTAGACTGCGTCACGGCGCCACAGCATCTCACATCAGTTAAACATGGGGCAAAAATACACAACAGCGTGTGAGCACTCAAGTGACCTTAAACACAGCCTTTGAGGAGGGTCAGGCTGCGTTGGATCAGTGAGCACTTATCCGACAGGTCACCCGTCTGAGGTTAAAGCAGAGGATGTTTTTTTAAGTAGTGAGGTTATAACCCGCTGTACATTAACCCCCCACCACCCCTAGTCCACCTCACAAGCCAAAGCCAGTTGTAGATTTGCATCGACTATCTTCTCTGCTCTGTGATTTTTGCTTTTCCTCCTTCATATTTAGCTTTTAGAACCTGTTTAAACTCCGGCTTGTATCCTGCTATACCGAGAAGTGAAAGAGGGAAAAAATCCTAGTAGAAATTATAAAGCCTGCTATTTTAGTTCCAGTTTTGCTTTAAAGAGTTATTTAGAGGCTGAAGCCAATCAGATTTAATGATTGTAAAAAAAAATATTTAAGACATGTATGATCAAAGCGCTGAAAGGTGTGCTGTTATCCAGCAGAACGACTAGTGTTGATCCAGCCATATCTGGTGCAGGCCACCAAGAACAAGAGGCTCGTCCAGTTTTTTTGTTTGGCCTAAAAGTTTCGAAATAAATTAAGTCATATTAACTCTTATCGACCCTTGAGGTGCTGCAATAACAGTAATTGTAGAAAATAAATGTTGGAAGAGTCCGTTATCTTTTGTATATGCTCTAAATGAGAACTGGCAGGCCTTTTTGTTTATTGTACATCTTGATTCTAAGTCAATTATATTATTGATGCAGAAATGAATGATTCAACACCAGCTTTTCATCCAACAATCACAACCGGGTCGAATGCTTTTACAGCGTCTGCAAATTGTAACTCCAAACATTGTAAAAAATTCAGTCCAAGTTTTCTTTTAAGATGTTGATTACAGAAAAAAAAAACATTTTGAAAAGCAGTTCTTGTTTCACAGTAAAGGTTGTTTGTCTGACACCAATTGAATATACATGACCTCATAAGAGTATTTATTGAGATTTTCACGTTTGGTCACGTAGCAACCACAAACACAAGCAGACTTTATTGTGACATTTTGTGATGGACCATCATATAGTAGCACCTTGTGTTATTGGAAGGAACATGGTACACTATTTTCAAAAAGCTTTACAAATATCTGAATAGTGTGGAGTGCATATGTATGCAGTCCTCACTCAGTAATCTGTAGAACCATGTCTCACTGTGATTTCAGCTTCTTATCTGGTGGAGTCTCTACCGTTTTTGGTCTTCTAGAAACCCATTTTGCCCAATCTTTTCAAAAGGACACCAGTTCTTGAATTGATCATGAGTTGTACTTTAACTGAGCCATTCTAAGACTTGAATATGCATTGATCTAAACCATCTGATTGTATATTTAGGTTTGTTGTCGTGCTGAAAGGTGAACCGCCTCCTCTGTCTATAGTCCTTCCCCACCTCTAACAGGTTGGGCAGGGTAAAGCAGAGTCAATATGAAGGCTTGCCTCACTTTTCAAATGTTGATTTAAAAAAAATGCTACTCCTTCCACATTATTTATGCACTATCTTGTGCTGGTCTACCACAAAAAAGAAAATATATTGGAAGTTTGTGGTTTTATATGGTGTGTGAATGCTTTTATGAGGCATTGTACGCTGGTCAGGTTTGGCAAGCTCTGTTTGCCTTTTCTCTTTGTATATTGTCAGCAACACATCGGAGATATTCTGTAATATGGACTGATAGATGCATGTACCTTGAATCTCTTTCTTTGCAGCTAATTATTCTTGTAAATGACTAGTTTAAAGGCAGTGTGATTTCTTATAAAATAGAAGGTACAATCAAAGGTTGCAAAACCTGTTTAATGCAAAATGTTTGTGTAATTCATTGAAGAAATGTGTAATGGATTTCAGAAATTTTAAAAGCTTTTTCTCTGAATAAATTCTTTTTCTAAAACTTATTTTTTCCTTTGTTTTTTTTTTTTTTTTGGTCAGATAAATCATTGGAAGAAGAATATTCACATTACAATGTAGTGATGTATAATTTTTATTGCTGCCATCATGTAATCAAGCATTCCTGTTTGTTAGTTTACTAACAATGAACAATGCAGAAATTACTCCAGACAGATTTTTACCCAGATTTAGTCCAAAAGCTCTAAAAAACAACAACAACCTTATGAGTAAAACATTGCATATTAACATATTTAGTGTGATGAATTTGTGAAGATGGATGGTGGTTAACATCCTAAATGTTGGAAATACAATAACTCATTACTTGTTTAACCATTTCTCTGAACAAGGAGAATGCTGGATTGGATCCATCAGTATTTCCTAGTTAAAAACACTCATGGTTCTTCAACCTGCCACAGTAACAACTTACATGGACATCTTTCACGAAGTGCCACTTATCCAACCTGCAGCTTATGCTGCATTGCACAAAGGCTGCAAGTCAAAACGGGATTTTGCGAAGATCTTAAAGGGGTACGGCGTGCGTGTGGCCCCTGTTATACCTTCTGTTCTCAGCTCAGCGACATCCAGAGTGGAAAAGTGAAACCTCTGGAACAAGGTGACAAAAAACAGGAACAGCTCCATCTTTGCCAGACCCTCACCGAGACACGCTCTCTTTCCTGGGAAGAAAAAGGCCACCATCATCCCATTTGGCACATGGTTTCTGTTTTCTCTTAGAACATTTGTCGCATGTATTCATTTCCTTTTAAAAATCTGAATCCTAAAACAAGTGCAGCTTTATTGCTTTAATGCCATGTTACCAGCAGAGAAGGGTAAAAAGGCTTCCTTCTTGATGAACCTGCCGTGATCGTCCAGGAAGTGTTTGGGGTTGAAGCTGTCAGGTGTTTCCCATTCGTTCTTGTCAAAAAGAACAGAGGTCAGGTTTGGCATCACGGTCGCCCCCTGAACACACCGAAAGACAAGAGTTAGATTTATGAGACGAAAGAGAGAGAGAGATCGTCATATTTCTTTTAGAAGACTGTAAAATAACCTTGTTACAGCTGGCTCATGATTTGTTTTTTTTTTGGTAATGTGTCAAAAGTGTTTATATCCGAAACGTCTGGTAAATTACATTTTCTTTTACCAGCATGGACAAAAGAAAGGCCTCAAAGCTAGAAGTGACATCATCCTTTCTCTCAAATACTGCTGCAGAAAGTAATAAGAAAAATCCAAATATGACTTCTATGATTAGTTTTGTGACGACTCAACCGTCTTAAAGCGTCTTAAAAATTTCTTGGAGCTTTTGCAAAATGGTCTATTGTTGCTTCAGAGTTTTTGTTTAAAACATTCAAATGTGAGCTCCTGCAGGTGTTTTCCTGGGATGGATCAGAAGCACCTTTGGTATGACGTAACCACCCAGCGCTGTGTCTCTAGCAGCCATCCTGAGCCCGTTGAGAGGAACAATGTTTCCCATCCTTTGGATCTCGTGGATGACGGCATCAGTGTAGGGCATGTTGGATCTGTCTGCCACGGTAGGCGGGCGGTTCTGTCCGACCGCTCTGTCTATCTCTTCCTGGACTTTGTCTGCAAGGCAAATCACATCCAGTCACTGACCAACACGCAGTAGACTCCCTCTGGTAAGTTCATCTATCTCTTTCAAGAAAGGACTTCTGATTTAAGCCCACCCTGGATGTGAGGATATTTTATAAGGTAGAGTAGTCCCCACTGCAGAGTCTTTGAAGTGGTTTCGCTGCCAGCCAAGAAGAGATCCAGACAACACAGAACCAGGTTCTCTTCCACAAAACCCATGTCCTGCTTTCTGTTGTGCTGTTGGCCCAATATAAAGAGGCAAACATGCAGTCAGGTCTTAAATGTGATATTTCATAACCTTTTACTGATGTTTCCATAACATTAAAGTGAGTCCAGTACTTTTTCCTCTATAAGGAAGTTGTCGATATAGTCTCGTGGGTTGCTTGGATCCAGATCCAGCTTGTGTCTTTCCATCTCTTTCCTGATAGACGCCTTCAAAGACCTGGAGCTGCTGAAGATGCCATTGTGAGGTCCTGGCAAGTGTCTCATTAGTACTGGGAAAGCATCATAAAGCTGTTAAAAGAGAAAGACAGTTAAAATTTTAAACAGTACTGACTGTCTCAGGGTATTGAACTCATGACGGCATCAAGTGCAAGAAGAAGTTCATGGCTTTCTGGCTTTTACACTGCAAAAAGGAACTAAAAGTAAGTAAAATTTTCTTGAAATTTGTGTTTTTTCCTTGTTTTGAGGAGCTAAATAAGACTATGCCAATGGAATAAGAGCTTTGCACTTAAAATAAGAACATTTCATCTCCATCATCTTATTTCAAGTGCATGATATCTAATTTTAGGGGTAAAAAATATTCATTCCACTGGCAAATAGTCTAATATAGTTGCTCAAATGAAGGGAAAATATACAAATTTTATGAACATTTTACTTACCCTTAGGTCCTTTTTTGCAGTGTATACTCTGGAGCTTTCTTTGTATCTTACCAGAGCCCATATGGAGCCTTCCAGGTAAGCCATGTCTGTGAGATCCCTCAGCATCCTCCGGAGGTCCTGGTCACTGTAGTCAAATCGTCTCCCAAACACAATCTGGCAGATGATGTTGGACACGGCGCTGTTCAGGAGTTGCATCGGGTCAAAGGCCTTACCTAACAAGAGGACAGAAGTCTAAAGTGTAACTTACCAAAATAAACCTGTTTTTTTTCTGCAGATGAACTGTATAATCTGGGCCCAAGGATACTACTATTACGATACTTCTGCATTATTTGTGTTAAAGCCGTCTTAGTGCTGCCCTCTTAGGGTTGAACGGTGACTACTGCAGTTGAATTTTTGATGACAAAGGCATGTACAAAGGTACATGCCTTTGTCATCATAGCCCCACGTTCGGGTATAAAAGCACCTCAGACACATGCCCAGTCGCTCCTGTAGCGAGTCAAACTCAGGAGTTTGAGTTGCGAGCATTGATCGACAGTGTTTAGCGTCTGTTACTACTTTGAACGTCCCACATTGACCATGTTTAGCCCCACCCCTCAGGGTCTCCTAGCGCTGCCCACTTTGGAGGCATTTTTCAAATTTGTCAGGGGGCAGGGTTATTCTTCTACAGCAAGGTGAGTTACACTTTAAACACAGGATGTTATGTGTGCATAAAAGGGTCTGCTTTCAGCTGCTGTCAACCTTCCTCCTTCTCCATCGCCTCCAGCAGGTGTCGACTCTCCTGGCATATGTTCTCCTCCATGGAGCCCTTAGCCATGCCAAAGGTACGCAGCGTGGCCATGGCAAAGCGCCGCTGCCTCCTCCACACCTTCCCATTACTGAAGAAAAGACCTCCTGACAAAAAGGTGAAGAAATCAAACTTTACTCAATTGCGGGATTGCGCTGCTGCTTTAAATCTGACCGATGTCACTCACTGGAGTTTCCTGAGTAAATCCTGGTCACCATCGGGCTGTAAGGCCGATCCACAAAGTTTTCGGCCTGTATCACTAAAGCCTCTTTCACCATCTTCCACCCAGAGATGAACACTGTTTTGTGTCTCCCCAGACGTATGCAGAACACATTCCCATAAACCTCAGCAAGCTGTGATAGCAGAAGCAGAGAAAGAGGGCTCTATTGTGAAGCATGTGACTGTGTATCATCGTGCGTTGTCAATGTGGCATCGGCATTGTGACCAGTCAGCACATTTTTTAGCATTTTTTGATTAAAACACGTCTAAGTAAAGTAAGAAAGAAAAATATTTTTAAAAACTTTATCCTTTCATGTAAAAGCAGCGACTATACCTATAAGTGTTGGATTACCAAGTTGGCTATCTTACCTTAGTGAGGTAAATATGAGGCTGCTTGGCTTCAATGCTGAAGATGTTCCCAAAAAAAGGGAGAGCGGGTGGTCCTGGTGGAAAGTGAGGAGGATCCCTTTTGATGAGGAAATTTACAACGACAAGAATAGTAAAAATGAAAATTAGCATCCATCTAAGACTGAACCACTGACAGAAGCTGCAGAGCCACATTGTCCCCGAGAGAAGAGGAAAGAATGGGGACTGATCAGGATTTCCTTCCACATGGTTCTGAGGTGGGCTGGTACTTTGCTGACTCCAGCTTTGGTAGATGTGAAATGTGTGACTCTATCTCACCCATTTGTAATCTTACCTACTTTGTCCTGCTGGGATTCATGGATTAGGGGTTTCTTTGTGTTTGATTGATGCTAAATGGTTGTCTTATAAACATTTAGCTTGAATGTTTTAAAAAAATGGATAAGGGATTCCAGTACTTTTACTGCTGTTTTCTGATTCCTTATATTGTTGCACATGTGCAATAATAAAGTGCATGATTGCGTTTCTTACTGGCACCAACCAACAGATGACAGCAAAGTGAAACATTCTAGATCTAAAGCCATGATGTGAGGTAATAATATTTACTTTCCATAGGTAGGGAGGTACAAAAAAAAAATCACAAAAAACAAACAACAGACAAGTTGCTTTAACTATTAGTTACACAGTTAGCTTGGCAGTAGTGTCCATATTCACATAGAATCCTAAAACTAAAAGTAGCTATTATTGATGTCATTTTAGGGAAAATCTTACCTCCATAAGATAAGTTATTCGCAAAGCAGTTTAGGTCTTAAGAGAGCTCCTAAAGTGAAAAAATTTAAGGAGTAGCGAGGAGGACTTTTAACAAGCCTAAGAGTGTCAGGCTGCAGTCCACTTCCTGCTTTTCGGCCTCTGGTCTGTGTCAGGTTTCAGTTTTTGCCTGCCTCACCCTAGATATTTTCTGGCACCTTCCTCCTCCCATACCTCCACTCACCTCCGATCATCTCCACCTGCTGTCACTAATCAAGGAGAACTCTCCCCACCTGTCATTCAACATACTTAAGGACTCCTCTGCCAGCCCTTCATCGCTGGTTCATCTGCAGTCTTCCCTCGGATCCCACTCCAAGTTCGGTTCGGGTCCCATCCCGAAGCTCTCCCGCCAGTCTTGGATTCCGTCACAGGGCTCACCCACGGTCCTCCAGCTTCCTCCCCTCTGCCTGCTCCTGCCATAACCGTTCATCTGCTCCAACCCAGTAAAGACTCTCTGGTTCTCACCCTCCACCACTCATCTCCTTCAATAAAACACTTGAGACGAAGCTCTGTGTGTGGCTGAATTCCGGTTCACCAGAACAGTTTCATGACAGTCTGCTTGGCATTCCCATATGCATTCAAATCTCTCTAGAGTTCACTTCAATCGAGCCAAGGTTTAGAGGTGGACCCAAGTTCACTTTTTGGGTCCACATCAGAGTTTTATTGCACATTCACACCTCCCCAAGTGAACCAAAGTTTCTGAGCAGACGAACCAGAGTGTGATTAAAGTGGACTAAACAGGGCTGGCACCCTTAAAAAGGGAAGGTTGTGAAAACAGAGGGAGCTGATTCCAGGCTGGTGTGTAAAAGCACAAAGACGTGCAGAGAAAAGGCGCATTGATCTGTGCTTCAAAGTCTGTCTCTTTGCACCGTGATCCAGGATCAATTTAGCTTTCAGCACTCCTCTGTTCTCCTCCCAGAGCTGAGCAGACAGACACGATGTTCCTCTGTCCAGTTTGGTTTTCTCTTCCTTTTTTTCCCCATTTAATGTCTATTATTTTTTCCAAATACAACCGCATTATGCAAGCAGGTGATCACAGTAAAATTACTGACAGGTGAGAGCACATTAATATCAAATAGCTGAAATAGTAAACACAACAAGCAAATAAAATTTATGATGAGGACGTAAATAAGCATTCAAACATTTTAATGCTGTGTAACAATTATTAATTTTTGCTTAAGTTCATCATCATGACGCACTTTTCATAATCCAGTTATTTGGTTAATTTCTCTCCTTTGACTACTAGGAGTGCATTGGTGTTTTTTTTCTTGTACTATCAACCAATCACAGCTCTTAAAAGACAGCGTCACACTCACTAAGATAAATATTTCTGTCATCAGAGTCACTCTCAGCAGCATCTGAATCACTCCTAAGCTAAGACTCCTAGGTAGAAAGTTTTAGGCTAAAGCTCCCTGTGAGGACTCTGAGAATGTGAATATGGGCATTGGGCACAGATCTTTTGGGGCTTTGTCCTCCACCTTTCTGAAAAATGTTATATATCGCCACTGTTCTTTCTAGAATAAATCAAGCTGCTTCAGATTGGGTGGAGAACATCTGTGAGCATCAGTTTTCACAGTCTGGCCCTGATCCACAAGTGGATTCAGAACTGGCCATTGAGTGGACCGTTCTAGCACTCGAGTATGCTTTCATCAAAACCATTCTGTTGTAGCTCAGGCTGCAAGTGGATGGTCGTGTGGTGGATTTAGCTCCAGTCATGTCTGCATCCATCCTGACCTGTTTCCTTGTAGTAAGATGAACAAATGATGACCTAAAGCTTTTTGAGAACATGTGGGCCCTTATTTAACGTGGGCTTTACAGTAAAAGGAAACAGTCCACCTCTCTGATCATCGTCTGGAAGACTGCGGTTGTTGCTTTGCAAAAAGTTAATCATCAAACAGATGAAGAAACAGGCAGAGTCTATGGATGAAGGGCTACAGTCACAGCCTTTTGTTTTTATCTATGCAAGAAATGTTTATTATTCTGACTTTAACTGATTAAAAAAAACAAATTTTTCATTTAGTTGCATGACAATTCTGCACATTGAGTACTCTCCTGTGAAAGCCAAAACTTTGGTTTAACTTTTTTTAAATACTGAGGTTTGGGGTTTATTGACATTTTTTTGCATTGAATGGTCAGTAATAATGATTTAGTCATTTGTGCATATTTTAATTTTGTCATGAAATTTTAAACCATATGTTGGGACAAATTTATAACTGCTGTTGTAAATTGTTGTAATTTTATGTTATGTGTTTAAACAAGTTTCTCTTATACAATGAGGCGCTGAGTCTCAAGGGACTAACTTGTATAAAAAAGATTAATAATAATAATAATAATAATAATAATAATAATATAAAAAAATCCTCAAAATTACAACTTACCTGTTTAAACCCTGTGTTTATAAAAAAAGTAGATGGCCATATATTTCCAAATAGATACATTTCCAGGTTTTAGTATTTCGCTCTTTAGTCCCTTCAATAAAAAGGAGCAAATATTTTTTGTTAAACTTGCTTTCAGCTTTGGACTTATTTTTAGGGAGATGTTGCAAAAGCAGAATCCTTGCTCAGTCCTGTTTGGAGTCATTAATGCAAAGTATGCTGTGTTGTTAGCGATGATCACTCAGAATAAATGCACACATCTATCAGCAATCAACATGTTTTCTTAACAAGCTGCAATCAAACAGTGGCCTGGTCTTCTTTTGAGCCAAACTTGTTTTTTTGAGATGTCCACAGCTCAGCGAGCCTTAGCAGAGACCTTGTAGGGGTGAGGCACACGGGTAATCCCCGTTATTCCTTCAGTGCTCAGCTCAACTCCTTCAGGAGCAGAGAACGTGAACTTCTGCAGCAAGGCGACCAAAAACAGGAACAGCTCCATCTTAGCGAGGCCTTCACCGAGGCACACACGTTTCCCTGCAGGGTGAACACAGACACGCAGAACATTTTTAAAGTGCGGTGTGGCATTATTATTCATAAATTTGTACCTAGGAAACTCTGGTGGGGTCACTGAATAACCTGAGTTTCCATTGTGGTTTTAAAAACTGTTCCTGTGTCAGGCGGACCCTCCCAGGTGTGAAACCTTATCAGGCGCTGCAACAATTCAGCTTCCAGAATCATGTGATGAAAAATTAGTGTGCCGTACCTGCAGAGAAGGGCAGGAACGCTTCTTTCTTCACAAATTTCCCATTAGCATCCAGGAAGTGTCCAGGATTGAAGGTGTCTGGAGTCTCCCACTCAGTTTTGTCAAACAGTACAGAGGTCAGCATGGGCATCACCGCTGTTCCCTAACAGATCCAAACACACAGATTCATGAGACAACGCTTTTTTTAAAAAGTTAGCAATGCTTTACTGTTCAGTAAATGTACCTTTGGTATGAAGTAACCACCCAGAGTTGTATCCTTGGAAGCAACCCTGAGTCCATTCAGAGGAACAATGTTTGACATCCTCTGGATCTCATGGATCACAGCATCAGTGTAGGGCAGGTTCGGCCTGTCGGCCATGGAGGGCAGGCGAGTCTGTCCAATAACTGTGTCGATCTCTGCATGGACTTTCTCTGTCAAAAGATCACTTTCTTATTAAGAATTATGCTTTGACTTGAAATAGACATGTCCTTTCCTCACTTAAAGCAATACATGTTTTTACTGTGACTCTTGTCCTTGACAAACTAGACTCACCTAAAATCTCTCAATGAGCTTTTTGACTTTGGAAAGTGAATCCCTTTCAGCATATCTCTATTACATTTAAAAAGAGAATATTAGTTATCTGGTGGCACAAGCTTTTATGACCAGTGTAAAAATAGTAGAATTGTAGGTTTTTATGTTACTCAACCTGATTTAGCATTGTTGGAGAAGGTTTTCTGACATACCCGTAAACATTTTGTCACACCCATCATCTGCCCTCTTTCGAGTGAACAACCATACGAAACAAATATTTACCCTACTTGGCTTTGCTGCTTCGTTTCATTTAGTGTTCAGGTGTTAATATTTACACGTGAGCATAGTTATCATAACGCCTTTATAGGAGCTCCTATAGCCACACGTGGATAATTTGCACCTTGAACTTCTTCACATATTGTCACATTAAAGCCACAAATTGTCTGTGTCTTACAGAGATTGCATGTGAAAGCCAAAAGAAAGTGCAGCAGAAGAGGAAAAGGAAAGAAAATTAGGCATGGTTTTCAACACTTTCCAGAAAATAAAAATCTAAAAACCTGCAAGCATCTTTTGGTGTTTATCTCCAATTATTCATCCAGCCTTTTGCTGCATTTACAGCTGCAAGCCAGCTTTATAAATCTGCAGACTGAAATATTTACCCGTTATTATTTCAACAAATAGTGGATCAGATCTGTAAATATAATTTTTTCAATAATTACCACGCGTTCTTAAATAGATTTAAGTCTGAACTTAAACTGGACCATCCTAACACATTGATTTAGTGTAATCTAAACCCTTTCAGTAGAGCTCTGGTTGTTCTCCTGCCTCCACCCTCGGACCTTTGATCTCTGCAGCTCCTCCAGAGTAACCACTGGCCTCTCAGCTGCTTCTCTGATTAATGCTCTCCTTTCCCACCCTATCGTGGCTCGACCATGATGGACGACCATGTCTGGGTATGTATGTTTTCAAATTCTCCACAATTCCCTGACCTGTGTGCCCTGGTCTTCATGTTGCTGTTTGTTTGCTAATGATCAAACTTCTAACAAACCTCTAAAGATTTCACAAAACTATCACATTCCAAACAGACGGCAGTGGATATTATTTTGCCCTATTGAAGTCAGAGTCATCATTTTTATGAACCCTGAATCATTTTGAGCGAGTACCTTTGAAAGGCACTGTAGCATGTCACCCACCTTGGACTTCAGGGTATTTTATGAGGAAAAGCAAGGCCCACAGCAGTGTGGTGGCTGTTGTTTCTGTTCCAGCGAGGAAGAGGTCGAGAGAGCAGAAAGCCAGATTACGTTCTGTGAATCCCAGCTCAGCTTCTTGGTGCTGCACCGAAAGATAACGACACGTTGGTTGATGACCTTTACTTTGACAGAAAGGGGTGTGTTTAAAGTGAAACCGCATCAGTGCCGGCGCTCTACATACGTTCTCCATTTTAATGAGGAAGGTGTCAATGTAGTCTCTGGGATTGCTGTGATCCAGATCCTTCTTGTGCTTTTCTATTTCCTCTTGCAGGAGCTCCTTTATGGCAGTAAAATTGCTGAAGAGTTTGTTGTGAGGACCCGGTATATATTTCATCACTTGAGGAAAGGCCTGATAAAGCTGTGTGGAATGAAAGAAAAGTTAGCCAACATTTCACCATTCATGAAGTCAGAATCAGTGGATCGGAGGCTGACTGACTTACCTGACCCCATATGCTCCCTTCCAGCCAAAGCGCTTCAGACATGTACTTCAGCATGGTCTGAAAGCTTTGGTCATGGTAGTCAAATCTTCTCCCCATAACCAGCTGGCAAATTATGTTAGAGACAGCATTGTTGAAGAGGCCTGCTGGGCTGAAGGGTTTACCTGAACAAGGGTTTGGAAGAAAACGATGTTGCCTCGGACAGTAATGTGAGCGAACTGCAGTTTACAATCCACCTAACCCACCTTTCTCATTCTCTATTTCCTCCTGCAGATGTCGGATCTCCTCACAGATGCTCAGCTCCAGCGTGTTTTTGCCCAGGCCAAAGGTGCGTAAAGTAGATAAAGCAAAACGCCGCTGCCTTTTCCATATCTCTCCGTTGTTAAAAAAAAGACCACCTAAAGATAAGTCCACAAAGATGTAAACAGCTCCCCCTTCATGCCGGCAGCGTTTATAGAAAAAGTGCTCTGAGAAAAGGAGATAGATTTAAGACCTGAGGGTTCAGTGTAAAACCTTTCAGCGATTGCATTAGGCGGTCGATCCACAAAGTTCTCGCCTTGTGTCACTATGGCCTCTTTCACCAACTTGTGTCCGCTCACGACCACCATGGATTCCTTGCCCAGGCGGAAGCTGAAGACGTTCCCGTAGATGTCAGCCAACTTTGAACAGAGCAGAACCGTTCAGGATACGGTTGTGTTTTTACAGTTCAACCCCTTGGTGCCATCGTCTGGCTTTACATGTGTTCATAGAGCTTAGGTCATTAAAAAGCACCTTTTGCTCTGAACGTGTCGAAATAGTCTTTTTCCTAATAAACTGAAAAATATCTTTACCATTGGAGAATTTGCTGTAGATCCTGAATTAAACTGAAAGTAACCAGGGTGCTACATATCTACTGTGAATTTATAATTACTGAAAATATTCACAACCACAGACAACCTTTTTATATTCAAAGCCCACAAGCATTTTGCATGACTTTGACTTATGTTCATGCTTAAATATCTTTATAAATCGGTACCTTGCTGAAAAAGATGTGTGGATGTTGGCTGTCCAGATTTAACATGTTCCCCACAAAGGGGAGAGCCTTTGGTCCTGGAGGAAAGTTTGCTGGTTTCCTGTTCCTAAAGAAGTCTGCGATCAAAAGGAAGGAAAAAATAAACAGAAGAATTGCCTTTAGGTCTAAGACCAGCAAAAAGTTATAAAGCCACATGGTCAGAGACCCAAAAAGGCAGCAGCAGAATAATGCCTGTGCCTATATAGTTTTTCAACTTGCTGCTTCTATACAGTTGGTTCAGATTTGTCTTAATGACAGCAATGTCAGGCAACTGAAGAGTATAACCTCTCTGAGGCTGTACAAAAGGGAAATTTGTTATATAACCTGCAGCTAACCCCTCCCGTCTGCCTCTCGGTTAACCTAACCTCTGTTGTTGTACAGGTGTGATGTAACCAGCTGTAATCTAGCCCCCATGAGGTTTTACAGTAGCCAGGCAATTTTTGCAAAACTCCTCAATGACTTTCTGTTTTGTCACAAATTCTGGTACTTAATTGTATAATGTTTAAACAGAGATCTAATATCAGACCCCTGTCATCATAAGAAACTTGGGTGGTTACTGCAAAAGGCAAAACATTGTGGAGTAATCTTAAAGCTAAATAAATGAGGAAAAAAATGCAGGTGCACAAAGGACTTCCACGTTTTTTTAACAACTGGCTGATCATTTATGATCAAGCCATTAAACAAAATTATATTTATATTATTCACAAACAAGTTGCACAAAATTGCACGTATAAAACAGCCCTTTTCTCAGATTGTTAATCTAGCTAAAACCTGTTCTCACAGAATCTACCATTAATGTAGCTTCATTTGTTTACAAAGTATGAATGTTGTATCTTATCTTGGAGTTAGACTTAAGCAAACTTTATTGTCATTATACAAAATTAAATGTCGTTGCATAACTTGCATACAGCTTATGACAATGTAATGAGGTTTTTAAAAAAGTGTGCAGAAGAGTGTTCAACCATGTTTATGGTGCAAAAATGGTGCAAAAAAGTCATTCATTTGAAAAGTTCAATGTTGGCAGTGCAAAATAATAATGGTGCAGTAAACATTCAATTGTGTACTTTTAAGTTTGGGTATAACATGTAGTTTGTGTCAAAATCAGCATCACAATGTAGTCAAACCAGAGCCCTGGTTGGTTAATAAAGGAACTCCTGAAAAATGCTAAAATGGTATCATGTCCATGTTGGAAGCCCGCCAAGAGCCCTCTCCATAGAGAGGCTCACCATCCTCCTCCAGGGAATCTCAAGGTGTTCAGAAGCTAGAAGGGAAACATTTTCTGTACTGTCCAGCTTACCAGGAGGAGGGGATCAGTTGACAGTTCAGCCAGAGTCCCAGAGACAAGGTTGCAGATTTGATGATGACACAATTATAAAATCAATCATCAACCTAAGGAACTTTCCTGACCCACATGCAGCAAACCACCAGTGAGACACAGCGAACAGTTAAATATATTTATTTCAACAGGAGTTATTTCTGGAAGGTGGAGCGGACCAGGTACAGACAGACTTGTGGGTCCTTAGTGATTGTGAAAATCATGTAAGATGCAAGGACAGGAGGGAAGTACTGAGATCCTGGGGTGAATGCTGGGGATTCACAGAGGCGATGGAGAGCAAGCCAGAGGTTATGTCAGCGATGGAGTTCTTAGAAGTTGACTGGCGTGCCATTAATTGCAGTTTGAGCTTATTGGTAACTGTACTGATAACAAAGGTAGGATTGCGATTGCTAAAGTTCACATAGAGCATACCGATGTAGCTTTTATATCTTTATACGTCCAATTATTTTTGATAAAAGCTTTTTTGATCAGATTACTAAGATAATGCTCAACCTGACTTAGGTTTATTGTAGACGCTCTTTTTAATTCTGTTGTTGACTATTTAGTTGATAGATCTGGTCTTTCTGAAAGTTTGGATCTGAAGCATGCTTCAGAAGCTCTTCGTACATGGACTGAGAACGTGGGAGTTGTAGATCTGTGGCGTATGCTTAATCCCAGGACCAAAGACTTCACACATTGATTGGCCAGGCATAAAACTTTTTCATGAATTATATTTTTGCTTCCAGACACTGCTTTCATGATATTACCAGTATTATACTCATGCCTTTTGCACCTTCTGATCATAAAGCAGTAGTTGCCTGTGCTTCCTTGACTTCCACCCCAGCTCGTGCCCCTAGGAGGCGCTTTAACACAACATTCCCCCGTAGTAAAGCTTTCAGAAAGCAGTTTATTACAGAATTTATTGTGTTTATTCCTATCAACAAAGGGTCTGTGGATGATCCCCGGATTTTGTGGGATGCCTTTGAAGGTTTTACCCGTAACAATGCCACAGGCTACGTTTCTCACATTAGACAATCCCTAACCTCCAGATTGCTTATTTTACAAAGCAAACTTGCTGTTTTTGACAATCTTCTGCAGTTACGCTTTGATGAGGAAATTTCATCTTTTTACGACCTAATTAAAAAGGAAATCAATAACACTCTTAAACACTGTGCAGAGTTTTTAATAAATGAAACGTGACAACTTTATTAATTTAATGGGGCCAAATGGAGCCATCTGCTTGCGCTTCAGTTGAGGGCTGATGAACGTTTCTCTGATATTTCTCCTGTTAAATCCTCTGATGGCCTAATTTGAAAAGGTGCGTGTGATTAAGTCTAACTGGAACCCATGTTCTCCAGTCTTTTATAATGAAGGTATTTTGATTAATAAGTGCTCCATAAAACAGGCTCAGTGTGAACAATGGTGTGATAATGGTTTACTTGGTAAAATATTTGGAGATAATGCGCTCTTGTCATTTGAGGATCTCTGTGTTCAGTTTAACTTGCAGCGCTCTACGTTCTTTTTTACCTCTAGCTAAGAACTGTGATGAAAACCTATGGGCTACCATGGCAGACCCCATTTAAAGACCATCCGCTGCTTGAACTGCTGAATAGCTCTCATGGATCCAATGGCCTTATTTCAAGACTTTATGTGCACATTTTGAAAGAGTTGTATGTTCCCTTACATCTGGATGCTTGCTGGAGAATGGATATTCCTAATGTACCCCCTGACGTTCACCGGGAAGACAATTGGGACTCTATGCTTTGCTCCTGCAAGAACCCCGATCATCCGCAAATTCGCCTGAACTTTATCCTCAAAACATACATGACACCTCGTAACCCAATCTGACCCAATCTGTAAAATATGATTGAACTTGACTTTGTAAAGTGCCTTGAGATGACATGTTTCATGAATTGGCGCTATATAAATAAAATTGAATTGAATTGAATTAAGCTCTGCAACATGAAGCTTAAAGCTGACCCGAACTGTGCCTGGTGTTATACCAACTCTGTGGGCACATTTTTTCATTTGCTTTGGGAATGCCCAGCTGTGTTTTATTTCTTGGGTGGTGATAAAAAATAGTTTGTCCACTTTGTTACATGTTAATATTCCTTTTTCACCTGAAGTTTTTTTTTTTTTTGTTGAACGACAAAGCACAAGAAAGGACATTTTTGTTCTACTTCTGCGAAGAAATGGTGCCGTTGAAATGGAAACCTCCACGTTCCCTTTCTTACTGCCAGTGGGTGTTGTCTTTTATAGATGTTGCATATTTGTCTATTGCATGTTTGCACAATGCTAAGGAGGAGCAGCTTTTGACGTGAGGCTATACCTTTTAATTACTGTTGTGTTGGCAAATTTAGATGGTGTTTCATAGTGTGCAGATGTAATGCTTTAATTATGGTTGTCCTGGACCTGTGTGTGTGTTTTGTTTGTTTGTTAATTGTATTGATTGCTCTTTGTGTTTCTGTAGGTCAAAAAAAAAAAAAAAAGAATTGGGAACAGGTTACAGACTTCAACATACGTCTCTAAAGGGGGTGTGGTCTGTTCTAACACAAACAAGAGGACGTTGCCCTTTTAACCACCTGGCTCCGCAGCAATGGCCTTCACTGCCTGACTTCTAAGAGCCTCTCCCTTTCTAACGTTTATTTGCTCTACGTTTTCAATGAGTTGAATCAGGGCTTTTTTGATGGCAGCTCTCCTTCCGCAAGCCAACCACGGTCACCTTTGCTACAGATGGTGAAGGTAGTTCAGAGATTGCACGCTGTTGGGTAAGAGCCATGCCGACTATACAAAGTGCAATGGTAGCAGAAGCCACAGGCCTTATTTACAGTGCATGGGACTGTAAATTATTTTAACCCTCTTGTTGCCTTCGAGTCATATTAACCCAAAACCGAGTTTAAAAGCACAAAAAAAAACTTTAATGATATCTTTTCAACTTGAAATTTGATGACTTTTCCTAGATGGACCCCAGCATTAGAAAAAGTAAAATGTTACCTTTATTCATATTATCATGGAAAAGTTACAAATATTGTCTTTGGGTCATTTTTGCATTGAAATCATGATCAGAGTCAATTACACACCACAAAGATGGGAATATGTTTTAGGTCTGTCTAAGATTTATCAGCAGCAGACACAAACATGACAAGCAATGTGGTCATCTCCAGCAGAATGCACTGCCTGGATTTGGCAGCCAAAGGGTCTAAAAATGTGAAATAGCAATAGTAACAGTATTGCCAGCAGGTTAATATGTGTGCAGTTTCCCATCCTAAAGGGGGCAAAAAGAGTGGAGGAGCAGTGTGGGAAAGTAAAGTTTTGTCGTAATTGGAATGCACCAATATTGCTCATCTTTGAAGCTGATCAGAGCCTCTAAAGGCTGGTGTTTAAAATCCAGTTAAACTGCTTCATATTGAGGGTTTAGTGAAGGTGAGACATTACCACCTAGAGGACATGGGGTGTGTACAGGACATGAGGCCTGCAGGAGGGTTAAATGCAGCAGACCAAAAGAGAGAGAGAGAGAGAGAGAGAGAGAGAGAGAGAGAGAGAGAGAGAGAGAGAGAGAGAGAGAGAGAGAGAGAGAGAGAGAGAGAGAGAGAGAGAGAGACATGCGTACAGTCCTTAGGAGCTTATGGACTCATTTTCAAGTCAACAGTCAGACTACAATACTGTGGTATAAATTTAGTTATAGAATTGTGCAATTTGCATGAATGTCTAAACAGACGGCCTCTGAGAGATTTGGGTGTGTGATTACATATTTGCAAGTGAGATGCAGAGTAAATGATTTTCATCAGATCAGAAACTTGTTTAACCAGTTGTGTGTTTGTAACATGTAGCAGATTATGAACTGGGCTGATTGTTGAATTTCAGCAGGGGGCAAGATCCCTCGCAGCTTTGGAAAAAAGCAGTTTTTATGTCTGTTAGTTTTTGATGTAAAAAATCGTTTCGCTGATGTAAGTGGGACTATGCGCCCTATCAAGGTGGGTGGGATCTGTGGCCAAATGTCTGGCCCTTTTCTGGACTGGTCCAGGTCCCACAATCCCCGTGTTGTCCTCACCACCCGTGAGGAAAAGGGAATAGTTACAGGCAGATGCAGTCTCAAGAATAACACCGCCTAGGTGGAAACATAGATGGATTATTTTTATCGTTTGGAAGCTTTGTCTCAGCTTCCTCTGTGTTCCTCCACCTGGTCCATGAGACCAGACTGCCTCGCTGTGTCCGCAGCTGCTAAGATGCAAGTGATATTTTCTTTGTTTCACCTTTTCAGTCCAACATCCTGTATAAGAATTATACTTTCCCTATTTACTGGTGTTTCTGCACCACATGTTCATGATGTTCTTAGTCCTTAATCTATCATTGCCCCAAACAAAGCCTGTCCACAACTATTTATGATTAAATAATGGAGTGGAAACAATAAGAAAATGTTAACACAGCACAGTAGTAAATACTTCTGTTTAAACAAACAAACAAAAAAATATAATATAAAAATGTTTCACTCTGTTCCAAGTCTATTGTTTTTGACAATAGACTATGAAACATGAGTTCTTTCTAACTTTTTCCCACTGTGTTGCCAGTAACATAATAATAATAATAATTGAACTTTATTGATCTTACAATACAGAAATTCACTTCTGCATCTTAACCCATCCCCTTGGGGGCCACAACTCCCCCTTACAGAAATTGTACTTACAGATTAGATGAACGACGTTCATGATAATGATGACTATAATTTAAAATATTCAAATCACGGTACTTCATAAAAAGCTTGTATTTGTCAAGGTTTGTTTACCGATGAACTCAGGACGCACACACGGGACTAAAGTTTGAGTCTTTATTGAAGGAAGTTTGCTGGGTGGTGAGTGATGAAGACCGGAGGTTCAGGACTGCAGAAGGTCAGGGATGAATGTGATGGCAGGAGCTGACGGCCCGGCGTGAAAGAGAGTCACGACTTTCCAGGCAGCCGGAAATGCTCAGTTCTGCTCGGCCAGCAGCCCCAGTAGCCACAGCAGGTTAGCAGTTCGTTTGCAGACACCAGGACACAGAGCTGAGCTTCTCCAGGGCGGCTAGTCAGGTTAGCAGAACTTGAGAGACACCAGGGCACAGAGCAGAGCCTTTCCAGGATGGCTAGTCCAGTTAGCAGTTCTCTGGACACACCAGGACACAGAGCTGGGGTCCGTTCTTCGTACTTCGCTAACTCAGTTAGCAGGATTTCATTGACGATTTGGCATGATCTTGGATCGTTTGGTTCTTC
This sequence comes from Fundulus heteroclitus, assembly GCF_011125445.2. Taxonomy (NCBI): domain Eukaryota; kingdom Metazoa; phylum Chordata; class Actinopteri; order Cyprinodontiformes; family Fundulidae; genus Fundulus; species Fundulus heteroclitus. The sequence goes on along the minus strand of NC_046369.1, from coordinate 28,750,589 downwards.
GAAAGACATCCTGCACTTGTTGTCATAGCAACATGTGCGCCAGCTTAAGCCTGCTCCAGAGCAGGCTTATTTCATGTAAACAAGATTAGATCACGGCTGTATAAGCGGAGGAGATAGGGAAGTCTGCCGCAGCCATGTCCATTTTTACGACTGCAACCTGTTGCGGAAGGTGCAAGAATAATTTGCAGAGTTTTTCGAATTAATCACGTATTGCGCAATAGACAGGATCCTTTAGCGCAGCGTGACAGTGTAATTGTAGAGAGATTTCTCTTGGTGGCTGTTATAAACAGACAAACACATCATTTAACAGTGACTTTTAAAGAGGAAAAAGTGGTGTTGGAGCCATAAATACAAAATATTTAAGTGATTTGTATGATAGTTTGCTTTTTATTTTTATCATATTCAGTAAGAAGAGTTGTCGGGCCATTTTATTGTGAAGTTTAGTTTTACTTTGAAAGGCTTCCTGTCGAGCCGTATTTTGTATTAGAAAAAACTATGGATGGATTATCTAGACACGGAGCAATACAGTTTTACCGTGTAAACTGTGGATGACTTGGAAAAGGAAGAACTTCATTTTTTATGGATAAAGATTTTTTTTGTTAAAATTCCCAGTTTGCACGTGTCCTTTACTTCCCGTCTCTAAGGAATGACACTGAAATTTGGATCTCTTGACATAACAAGTGGCTTTTTAAAATAAAGTGTAATAATTAAAGGCTACCATTTTGTAGAATATTCTTGTATTTCACTTTTACTTGTCCCCATGTTCTAGTGGGTCCCGTGGAGGCTCTGATATAAAAGAACAAATAATATCAAATTATTAAAATGCAAAAATTCATGCTGTAGAATGTGATAGAAACATCTACCATGGACAGTATTTACGCATTAATTTGTCTGCTGCTTTTTGCCAGCCCTCTCTCCTGGCTTTAACAGATTTTGAGGTGTTTTAATTAATGACTCAAATTCGGCATAACCTTCCAAGCTCTTGTTCTGCTTGGGAGAAAAACTGTGGGCGTTCTTTGCTGAACAGCCAATAGCAGCGTTACTGATCATTGTTTCTACTATCGATACATTTCCCCTTTTAAACAAACGCATGAACTCGCAGTTGTCTCAGATAACTCAATCCAGCCATACTAATCGTAAACAACAGGTGTGTTCGAAGAACCCAATTAGCAGGATCATGATTAGCCGGATGAAATCATCTTGGATGTCTCATTTGATCTCGGATGTTTTAAGCAACGTACGAAGAACGGACCCCAGAACTTCTCCAGGGACAAACAGCAAAGTAAGAGTCTATAGAAAACTGGCAGGACTAACCTTAAACAAGAAAAACAAATCTTCCAAGGCAAAAACAGGGACTGGCATGGAGAGGTGTGGAATGATGACGGCCCAGTGCTGAACTGAAGGCAGAGGGAGGTTTAAATAGAGCACTTCACAGGTGGAACCAGGGTCTGGCTAATTGACTGGTAAATGATTATCAGGTGTGACTGACTGCTGAGGAGGTGAAGTGAAAATTGACAGAAAATAACTGATGACTGAAAACTAACAATAAATAAAGTCAAACCTAACCCAAAAGAGATGAAAAAATGAAAATAACAGAAAAACAAAGCCAAACCAAAACTCAACCATGACAGTATTTATATATTTCTGTCAGATTACATGCTATTCTTACAGTCCGATTTTATTGATTTTGTACTGTTGTGGGATTTGAACTAAACCCCCTCCTCCTTCCTTCTCTATTTTGGGTTAAAGCTCAGACTAGCTGGGGTTCTAAAGACCTCTGAATCTAACGAGTATTACCCTGTTTAGAATTCCTGTGAAACCTTTTTAGCTAGATAAGTAGGACACGACCGATCTACTAAGGCCACACCCTGTTTCAATGGACGAGTTAACCTAGCAGCCTGAGGCCACCTATTTCCTGACCACCGCCCTAGTTAACGGTGGCTCCTACTTTTATACAACGGCACTTGTTACACGATCGGTATATTAGTAGAAACTCCCTAAGGGTGTTGTTTTAAAGTTTTGGCTACAGGCAACCTTTTAAGACCTCCTAAATAATTTTAGAACCATACACAATGTCTGTTTTACAAAAATAGAAGAACTCGTATTTTCAATGTTGACTCAATAATTGAATGTCCACAACTTTTTATAAAATGTTTTATGCTTCTTTAATTAGTATGCTTTGGCAGGGAATTAAGCAATTTAACAAATTACAAATTAAAATTCAATCAACTTCCTATCTCAGAATCAGAATCAGAATCAGACATACTTTAATAATCCCAGAGGGAAATTACTTTTGTTACATGCTCCAGATATACACACATTTTTATATATATATATATCTTATCTAATGCTGCTTATTAATACGTTCAGGAGAAGCTTTTAAATTTAGAGGGGCAGACTGATGTTCAAATCTATTTTCTCTTAAGACTGTCTATAACAGTCTTAAGAGAAAATAAGAGTGTTAAGACACTATAACAATCATTATTTCATTATTTAATACGTAAGTGCTTGATCCTTTAAAAAAGAAAAGACAACCATATAAGTTGGTTGTCTTTCAGTAAAGAGAAAATGATCAATTAAAACATACCATTACAGAGCTCTTATGTTATCTATTTTATGTAATACATTTAATGTCCAAATTATCTCTTAATTTGTGAGTAACAGGGAATATGGTCGAGCTCACCACACCGACCAACCACCGATTTTAGAGGTATTTTGACAATTGTTTAACACAGTAAAATCTTTTGGTTAATATACATTTCAGCCTTAATGATGTATACAGCTAAAGACAATCAGTATAGTGTAATAATAATAGGCAGCAATAATGCAACAGTTTTTACAAAACAAAACAATATGCTCAATCTTTTTGAGTAGAAAACACTTTGGTGAGACGTCCGCAGCTCAGCGAATCTTAGCCGACACCTTGTAGGGGTGAGGCACTCGTGTCGTTCCTGTGATTCCTTCAGTGCTCAGTTCAACTCCCTCAGGAACAGAGAACGTGAACTTCTGCAGCAAGGCGACCAAAAACAGGAACAGCTCCATCTTAGCGAGGCTTTCGCCAATGCAAGCCCGTTTTCCTGCAGACACACCATGAACGCAGAGTGGTTTCAACACCATCGTGTTTTCTTGGTTAACACATAACATTTGTGTCCATATAAAACAAAAATAGAGTTTTAGATGTCCTCAATTTATTTGCTTTGTGTCATACATTACTAATTATAGAATTATAGCAAAATTCTGTTTGACAACCAAGAAACTGAAAAAGACACATAGATGACACGTCTTAGCAGATAAGGTTTGAGAAAACAGCGGAGCTGAACTTTCAAATTGTTTTGCATCATAGTTTACTAGTATTGTCATTATACCTTTCATTTATAGAAAACCATTTACTTAAAGTGCTTTACAAAAGTATTAATTAAAATCCCTTTCAACTGTTCATACTAAAAACAATACTATTAACGCAGCTACAACCACAAACTTTATTATATTTTATGGGCAATAAGTTAGAAAGACCAAATAAAAGAAAAGCACTTGAAACATAAACTTGCATTTGTATTCCTCCCCCCAGGTCAGCATTAACCTTTTATTGCAAATACAGCTGTAAATTTTTCTGGATTTAGGTCTGGCCTATAACTGGGCTGTGAATCTTCACCTTTTTCTACCCTTTACCAAGTTTTTTTTTAGCAAATTGCCATAAACTTCTACAGTTGTCCCTATTCCTGCAAAAGGAAATCTGCCCACACCGGGATGATTTTGGGTCATGTTTAATGTTACTTTTGTGTCACACATAGTTTTCTTTGCGCATCTTACCCAAATCGCTTGTTACACGTTTTTGCTGTGCCCCCTACATGTCTTGTACTCTTTTAACGAGATTACTAAAGACTTTCACTCAGTCGTATCTTGCTTCAAGCCATTTCTCTATGGAGGCCAGATTTGTGGCGAGCATATCTACTAGCTGTCAAAAGATTCTCCAACCTAAAATTTAAATCATGTGTCGTACCCGCAGAGAAGGGGAGGAAGGCGTCTCTCTTCACAAACTTCCCATTGTCATCCAGGAAGTGTCCAGGATTGAAGGTGTCTGGGCAGGCCCATTCAGCTTTGTCGAACAGTACAGAGGTCAATACTGGCATCAAGGACGTACCCTAAAAAACATCGCAAAGACGCAAAGATTTTCAAGAAAAACACCATATAATTAGTACTAATTAGTACTGTCTGTAAATGAAATATACCTTTGGTATGAAGTAACCACCCAGAGTTGTATCTTTGGCAGCAACCCTCATTCCATTAAGAGGAAGTATATTTCCTATTCTCTGGATCTCGTGGATCACAGCGTCGGTGTAAGGCATGCTAGATCTGTCGGCCATGGAGGGAAGGCGGGCCTGTCCGATCACTGAGTCGATCTCTGCCTGGACTTTCTCTGAAAGAAAAGTAAATCATGGGACATAGCTTCATGTGACGAGGGTTTTGGTCCTTGCTGTTCCTAAAGGTTGTGTGTAATTTGTTCCTGGATTCCAATGTCCAAGGAACAAGAGAGGGTAAAACTTTCCACTTTACCCCAGCCCCACAGCCAGTTGCTGTTGTCTGTTTAAAATATGAGTTTTTACTTCTTTATTTTTACATAAAAATACAAAACAGCTGTTTGTTGAAAATGATCGACATATGTTTTTACTCCAGCACAGAAAACTGTACTAAGAGTTAAACTGGTGACATCTGATCTCAGGAATAAGAACAACAAAAACCAGTATCGACATTTATTTTGAAGGAAATTAAAAGAATAATTAAAGATTTTGAAGCAAGGTTCTGTTAAAAGATTGTAAACAGTTAAACTCCTACCTACAGTAGATAGCTCTTGACATTTTCATAAGGATAAATCGAGATTAGAATACATTCTCAAGGAAAACTCTGTGGTTTTTATGACAGCTATTTCATAGACCCTGTAAACCGTCACCATGTTAACATTGGGAAATAATTTACATGGAAGCTTATTTACCAAGGAAATAGACACTGGAAGTTTCATGAGTGAAACACATACTGAGAATGTAAAATGGAAAGTGTTTATGGTCAGAATAATTACCACATGGAAAAGTAAAACAGCCAAAACAATCATCATATGTTAGTTTTTAGCCATTGTGATATTTTTACTTTTTCTCTACTTTACCTTTGTGTTAAACCGCTACTCTGACCGAACTTATGTTCCCAGTACACGCTTCACACAGAAAGTTCATGGGTGGAAAGTCGCCTCTGACCTCAATTGTCGGTCTAAATTATAATATTGATGCAGAAACCAGAGGGTTATGTACTGCATCTAAAGATCTGAACCACCTAGAGCCTTTCAAAATAAACTAATATGCAAAATTCAGAGCAATCCCATTGGTTAGTATAACTATTTTCTCTCTAGGTAGTTTGGAAATGCTTTTTATATACTGTTTATTTACAAAATGTAGCAAAGGGTAAACCTTTGAGGTCAGCTCTCTGATTGACCCATGTTGAAACCCACCTTGAACCTCAGGATATTTTACGAGGAAAACCAAAGCCCACAGCAGTGTGGTGGCTGTCGTTTCTGTTCCAGCGAGGAAAAGGTCAATGGCGCAGTAAACCAGATTGGCCTCCGTGAAGCCAAGGTCAGACTCTTTGTGCTGCTTGCAAAATAGCAAAAGGTTTTCTTATTTCAAGTTTTACAGCTTGAGAAAACGTATTGTTTCAGGGCAAACTGGCTTCACTACAAACGTCCACATACGTTCTCCATCTCAATGAGGAAGGTGTCAATGTAGTCTCTGGGATTGTCGCGATCCAGATCCTTCTTGTGCTGCTCTACTTCCTCATAAAGGAATTGTTCTACACTGGAGAAGTGGCTGAAGATTTTGTTGTGAGGACCTGGCATGTGCCTCATCACACTCGGAAACGCCATGTAGAGCTGCTCGAAAGATGGAAAAGGTCAAACTGGCAACAATACATTTGAAATGTCAATTTTCTCCCTTTCATAATAAACTTTTGATACCTCTCAGACAGTGCCTGAGAGACTATCTCACTGTGTTCATTAACGTACTTGGCCCCAAACGTTCCCCTCCAGCAAAACCGCCTCAGACATGCACCTGAGCATCATCTGAAACCTGTGGTCGGTGTAGTCGTATCTTTTCCCCATGACCAGCTGGCAGATAATGTTGGACACGGCATTGGTGAAAAGGCCTGATGGGTTGAAAGGTTTACCTGATGGAGGGCAGAGCAAGCTGTTATTTACAGTACCATGAGCTAAGTGCGTGCTCCACTCGTCATAACCCACCTTTTTCGATCTCCATTTCCTCCTGCAGGTGTTGGATCTCCTCAGAAACACTCTGCTCCAAAGAGTTTTTGCCCAGGCCAAAGTTGCGTAAGGTAGATAAAGCAAAACGTCGCTGTTTCTTCCATTTTTCACCATTGCTCATAAAGATACCAGCTGGATATTATAAAGCAGAGATAATGGATAAAAGACATAATTAATTTGAACTATTTACTTACAATATGCATTGGGAAATGGAGGTAAGTTTGACACCTGAGGGTTCAGTGTAAAACCTGTCTGTTATGGCGTTGAATGGTCGGTCCACAAAGTTCTCAGCTTGGGTCACTAACGCCTCTCTCACCGCCTTGTATCCGTTCAGAAACACGATCGAGTCCCGGCCGAGGCGGAAGCTGAAGACGTTCCCATAGATCTCAGCTAGCTGTAGACAACATAACAATGGAACAGCTGCACTTGAACAAAACACATGAACTAAAAAATGAGTGCAAAATATATGAATAAAACCAACCAAAGAGTCAGGTGTAAAAGAACAAGGACGGAATTTGACACCATTTCAATTTGTTTTTCTTTTTGGTCCATGGCTGGACATTTTGTGTCAATCACTGTCCAGTCAGCAGTTTTCCCAATCATTGAAAAGGCAGCATGACTTTTTAAATTGGTCTTTTGTAATATTTTCTATGTTCTCAATATCATTCATCACTATTGAGCCATAATCCTCAAAATGAACAGAAATAGACACAATATGTCACTGTTGATAAAATGAATGGACATTTTATCAACATTACATTTTGAACTGAAGTACTGATATAAATAAGATGATGATAGCAGTAAGATGCACCTCTGTATCTCAGCCACAAGGTGTCAGAAACTGTGTCACTTTCATTTGTGGTCATGACGTTCAAGTAAAATGGCATTCACAAAATGTGCATCATTTATAGTAATTAATAAAAAAATCTTTGTTCCCCTTTAGCAGCAATACAGAGTTTGTGAGACACCTGATTCTCATACATGAAGCGTAATGAGTCTGACAGCTTTTAGCAGAACTTGTATTTACTAAAAACAAAGAAAGCTATAACACTGAAAAAGCACAGCTTCACATAAAATATTTGATATAAAGATAAATATTTTTTTAAACAACAATGAAGGTAACACAATTTTTCTTCCGACAACATGACCAACATGCACTCACATCAACTAAGGGTGTAACTTCTGAACTGATAAATCAGTACCTTTTGGAAATAAACGTGTGGATGTTTGCTGTCCAAACTGAAGAAATTCCCCACAAAGGGAAGAGCCTTTGGTCCTGGAGGAAAATTTGCTGGTTTTCTGCTTTTGTAGAAGTCTGCTATCAGAAGGAAAAGAAAAATAAACAAGAAAAGCCCCTTCACGTCGAGGCTCAGCAAAAGATTATAAAACCACATGGTTAATGCGAGCAGAACTGCAATGGAAGAACTGCCTGTAGTAGTCCAAACTGCACCTCCTGGTGTGGAGCATCAGCTTCTAAAAGGTCTGTTTAAGAATAATTGAATTGCTTTGTGTCAAGCAGGCCCAGATCAGTCAACAGAAACAAAGGAGGAAGGGCTTATGTAACATGCCTCAAACCACACCTCCTTGCCCCAACAAGCCCACTCTTGTACCAGTGCAATAAACGCTAGTGCAATCTACTACTGTTCAGAATCAGAATCAGATATACTTTAATAATCCCTGAGGGAAATTGCTGATTGAGGCATTTAGTCATGAATGCCTTAATTAAGCAGCACGATAACATCAGTTCTATTTTCTTATTGTGAAATTGACTGCGTTGGTTGTGGTCTGGTGTGTTGTCCTTGGGTATTTTTAACTTCTAATAGTGCAGATTTTTTTCCTGGTGTTTATGATGTTAGAAGTTGAAAGTAGGAAGAGGGATCCACATGCGTGACTCCTGAAGCAAGAAGCAGACAGATTAAGATCAAAGTTTTACTCTAACAAAGCAAAAGGCCCTTTGAAGCAGAAAGAATGAAACGGCCCTGAATCGAACAGAACTAACTTGACAAAGAAATGGTAGACAGTGACTTTGAACAAAAAGATATCAAGGCTACATAATGCTATTATTGTAAAAAGTAAGCGCCGCCACTTTAAATACTGTGGTTTTACGCATTTTTATGTAAAGGCTTTTTGGGGTGTATTTATTTTCTTCACGAACTTTCAATTTTGGCTTTACAATAAATGGTGGTGCATGATGTATTTTAGATGTTTAGATGTTGCTCATCTTTCGTTACCTCGTATTGGCTCCCTGAACGTGTTTGCATTTTTACATGTGCAGTCAGAGCCGTCTAATTGTTAGCTCCTCCAGCTTGGAAATTGGACTAGAGTTTTTAGACCAACGTTACTTTCCTTGTCATCTGTACTCCTTTTCGCCAGGATTCCTCTGTTTTTCATGTCCAGTTCCTTCCTGCTCCAGTGCTCAGTGCTATGCTCCATGAAATGCCGTGAAGCATTTTTCTGTTGCACTGTTGACAACAGAATTAGTTACTTTTTCAGGTAAAATAATGTTTGCTTTCGTCTTGCTTTTACTTTTCCCTTTCAGGGATCACCACAGCAGGTCCTCTATCTTCATATAACCCTACATTTTGCATCTTCTCTCACACCAACTACCTTCATGTTCTCTTTTTTTACTGTCACTACCTTAAGCACTTTGTACGTTTTATCTGTGAATGGTGCTAAATAAAGTTTATTTACTCTTTAACCGCACCATGGAAGAGCAGCTTGAACCCTGTTTCCAATTCTAACCTTACTACCTTTCCACTTATGTATATCAACTTTCCTCCTATACACCATGTCAGCCAACACTTTAATTTTTCCTGTTATTGTCCCAACATTCAAACTCCCTACTCAGTCTTGCCTTTTCTTTTTTTCTGCCTACATACTTGTCGTCCTCTTTTTTTCTCTTCTTCTTGTCCTACAGTAGCCCAACTTCTACTCAATGACTGACAAGGTAGCAGTCATTAGTGCTGCTACCTTGTCAGTCACCAGCACCAATGACTGTTGTTGTTATCGCCCGATCCACTATGACAATGGTGTTAATGACTCTCATGGTAAATTGGGCAAAAGCTTTACGCCAAATGTCATTCCAGATGCAACCCTCTGCAGTCATCCAGGTTTGGGACCGGCACAAAGTAGGACAGAGTACTCAGTGCCTCCTTTGGGGCTAACTTTACCTGTTAACATTCAAAATGTAGTGGTCCAAGGGTTGTATAGAGAACAGTTCCATTTACACGTTGTTTATGTGAATATAGTTACAATCTGTGATTTTTTTTCTGTGTGACTTTCTAATGTTTTCTATAGAGAGCAGTCGTTTGAAATTGCTGAGCACTTCCAGACTGCTAGCTTTAAAGGAAGGATCCAAGATACAAGAATGTCTGTTGCCAAAGCAAACACAACAGACAAGATTAACTGAATGCCTTCTTAGTGAAAAGATCTTGAATCTGCTAGAACATGAGTTTTCAGCATAAACAGCCTCAGTAGCCATTCTTTTCAGCGGTTTCAAATCTCTTCTATCATTTGAAATAATAAAAGAGCTGTTAGTACAACAGCATCACTTTGGAGACAGGAAAAAGCTGAATAGCAGGAAGTTAAGGCAGGGTGAGGCAAGTTTGTTGAAACAGCTTTATGCACACATAATACAATTCAGTGTTGTACAGCAGCAACAGAAACACAAAAGAGAAAACATAATTCAAAGTATAAATACACTTGAAAAAAGCTGTCTTGATATTTCAGCATGTGAAAGAAGAAGCAGGAAAGTTCAAATTCAAAAACAACAAAATGTAAACACACTTAGTGATAATCACATAATGAAATGCATTTCATCAGCAGCCCCTGGCTCCTACTTTCCCTCCAGGTTTTATGGAAGCTCCAAGCATGTTTTTTCTGTTTGTTTTTTTTGTACCAATTTTGCCTTTGGTTTGTTTTGAAATGACCAAGTTGCTCCTTTGACTCTAGTACTGTTGAATTGGGATCCTTGACAGCATATTTTAAACCAATTGCCAATGATTTGGGTTTTAAGATAGACAGTGATTTAAAATTAGACAGATAGCTCTTTGAAACGGTAATCCATGCTTTTTTTTCATCCTGCCTGGATTACTATAATAAACCCTGTGTTTGGGTGATTCTGTCTTTGCTCTCTTGTCTGCAGCTGGTTGAAAACACTGCTGCACAGAGCATATTACCCCTGTTCTGGCCTCATTCCATTGGCTCCCAGTACATTTTAGACTTCATTTTAAAATTCTTATTTTAATTTCTAAGTGTTTTTAAAGACCTTGCCCTGCCGTGCCTCTCTGAACTTCTTCTTCCTTTCTTGCCCTCTTGGCCCTCAGGTCAGCTAAGAGGAAGCTCAGGTTCTTTTCTATTGTTGGTCCTCAATTATGGACTGACCTGCTCCTGCACATAAGAGAGGCCCCTTCTCTGCTTACCTTTAAAACTCGGCTTAAAACTTACAATTTTATTCTTTGCCTTTTACTACTAGCGAGGCCTAGTTTTTGTTTAAACTTTTTTCTTGAAATTTTTTTTATGCATTATCTTTTTCTTTTTTAATGGATGTGTTTTAGTTTCTAGCTATATCTACAGCACTTTGTTTCAGCCATTGGCTGTTTTTAAGCGCGTTATAAATAGCATGGTATATGTTGTGGTATAGTATGGTATGGCATGAATAATAACAGTCTGTTGTTTCTTGAATTGAGGTTAAATTGAAATGATTTTAGAACCAAACCTGTTTTTTCTGATACTCAAAGCTAGATTTGGTAGTTTATGTGCTTATTTTTCCAGTGACTGAGCAGATTTAGTGAAAGACTTAATTAATATGACTTAAAATTGAGATCTGACTCCATACTGATGCTTCGGACATGGTATGTAGTTTTTAGAATAACTGAGTCTTACTAATTTATACTCTAACCTTAAATATTTGGGGGCAAAATGCAACTCCTGTCTCTTCTGCATCATGATTAAGGGCATTCTGACACACACACTAGAGAGAGACTACACTGAACTGTGCTTATGTGATTACAGACACAGAAAGTTATTTGTCAGCATAGTTATAAGCAATATTATACTTTAGAATCTGAGCTAGGTGAAGCATGAATGTTTTAAACAAAAGTGGCCCAATTGGTGACCCTTGATGAACCCCACATGTGATTTTTGTTTGCTCACACATGATTGCCAAATGACACCAAGTTGTTAAAGTCTGCAAAGATTTGAACACATTTAAGATAAGATAAGAAATTCCTTTATTGTCCCACAATGGGGAAATTTGGGAGTGACAGAGGTAAAAACACAGACAGAGTTACACACTAAATCAGTAATGAAAAAAACAAGCTTTAGTTCCAAAGCAACAGAGGATGAACTTATCAGAAAGGCCAAACTAAAAGTTAAAATAAAACAAGAGCAAGTATTGCACAATTGTTAATAATATGGCATATTCAGGTCAATTATTCAAGCTTAACTGATTAGCATAGTGCTGGAAAGTTCCACCTATTATCAGCCTCTCAATCATTTGGTTATGATCAAAGATGTCTAACACAACAATGACATCCAGTAATGTTAAGACAGACGTTTGAAATGCATCACAGGTAAGATGTATGTCAGCTTTTATAATTGCTACCCTGGTGCTAGTTTGGTTGAAGACCTGACCAGAAAGTACTAATACACCAGAATGGAGTAATATTAATATATTTTATTTCTTTTGTGAGATCATTCTATTGCAATAAAATATGCATTTAAGACATAAACACATCTTCACCCGGGTGCCATTAAGTTTGGAGGGTGGTGCATCACAAAGGACAATTTTTACCCTTAAACATCTGACAAAATATACGATAATAGGAAATAGGAAATGCTTTCTCTTGCAGTTTTATTGATTCAACACAATGGTAAACATTATACACAGGGAAATATCTTTATCAAAGGTTTGGTTGTTTTCAACATTTGCATTGTAAATATATTTAAATGCCTTATGAATCATTGCTTTTGTTTATTTTTCTTTCTGTGACCCAAGGTTTCTTGCTCATGGTCTCCCAGTAGAAGTCAGTACGTTATAGTACATTATGTGGTTGTTTGCTAATGTCATTTATTGGTACGTACAACTATCACCCTAGAACATAATGTAAAGCTAAATACAATCAGCATAATTCCTGGACAAGAAGTATCATTAAGACTGACTGAAAAATGATAACAACTTTGTCTACAAACATGACATGCTCATTTATGTCTTTAGCAGAAGCAGCAACAATGGAGATCTCAGCGGACCTTAGCACACACTTTGTAGGGGTGAGGTACACGCGTAGCTCCAGTGATTCCTTCAGTGCTCAGCTCAACTCCTTCAGGAGCAGAGAAAGAGAACTTCTGCAGCAAGGCGACCAAAAACAGGAACAGCTCCATCCTAGCGAGGCCTTCACCGAGGCACACACGTTTCCCTGCAGGGGCAACAAAGACACATGGCTTTTAAAAGTCAACTAGGAAATTATATATTCTTGATGAAGCTATATTGTTATACTAAAAAAAGTCATATTTAAGGAAATTTGTGTTTGGTTAATATTTTTCCAAGTTGTAAAATAAAAAATCAGACTTTCCTGCTGGAAAGCCTGTGGTACTTTTTAAAAAGTGGTTCGTGTTTCATTGTTACAGTTTTTATTTATTGCATTGACCTGTTTGAAGAAACTGGCAACCTCTCAGTTTTTATCATCACCACCTCAGCAGAGCAAACGACACCTCTTGCAAATGAGTTAACCCATTCTCATTGGTTTGACACATTTTCCCCGCCCTTTTGCAAAGCAGTTAACGCAGATGTCATTCATGCAGTCCAAACTTCATTGCTTTAGCTGTGGTAGCCAAACAGAAACCATATGTTCCAAGCTCTTAGAAACTTCTTGATCAGAATGAAATCACTGAAGCACCTGATTGACACTTCTTTACACAATTTTTCAATTTTCAGTGAGTTTGCAGGCTTTACGTAAAAGGTGCCATGTTGTGTTTTGTTCTTTGCAAGCATGGATGGTCTAAGGCAGATGAGAGTCAGAGTAAGAGGTAGATGGGTCAGGGGAAGAAGATTATGAGGAAGAGGTTTCTGTGTGCGAGGTGGAGCTGTAGCTGGAAGGGCTGAAGTTACAGATGAAATGTAGGCAACTATGATTGATCATGTGGTAAATCATGGCCTTTTACTTAGAGGGGCGGGACAAAGATTCCAACCTGTTCTCAATAGAAACACGGTTGCTTCCATTGTAAAAGTTTTTCAATGGGATAACAAGTATTGTTGCTGTACAGTTTATACATCTCTATCTATTTCTATAGAGGAATTCTTCAGTGCATGGAGATGGAAAGTATATGATCACCGCCCCTATTAGCAGATGTCCTTGCTCAATGCAATGACTGCTGCTGCCCATGATATAGATGCAGAGGCATGTCAAGGATGGATCAGGCATGTAAGAAGATTTTTCCCTAGGTGCATCACAAAGGAAAATATTGAGTGTGATGAAGATGAGGCAATGTGGCCTATTTGTCAGGACAGAATGGACTAGAAGAGACAGACAGCTCTAGTATCTTCTGTTGGAATATTTCATTTGTAGCCACAATTTGAGAAAAAACAATTAATAATCAATAAAATTTGGATCACAGCATATCTGACTCTGGATCCATTTTTTGCAAGAAGGCAAATATGACTACAAATGACACTGACATGTATGCTGCGTACAGTCTTTGGCTACAATGAACCAGCAATGCTGCACTGATTCACAATGAGTGTGGTACTTTGTATTTTGTTGCCCCTTGTGTAACGAATGATTGGAAGGACTCAAACATTTGTGTGCAGGTTGTATTGTTTGAGGGCAAAGTTTGCTTTTGGTTCATATGTTAAATGTTTTGGCAGAGTTGGAGCCTTTTGCAAACAAAATGTGTAATTTTGACCATTGTTGCCACTGTTTAGGCCTCTGTGTTAACTGTTTTGAAAAATGTGGGTTTTGAGTTGAGTGCTGCGTCAAAGCAATCAATAAAAACGGTAATACGCATTTTTACAACGGAAAAAAAAAAAATGCCCAAATAGAAATGTTCCTATGTTTAATGTAGCGAATATATTGACATCCTGCTGAGGGATTACATGAAATCTTAACTCAGAAATATGAAGCTGTACCTGCAGAAAAGGGCAGGAACGCTTCTTTCTTCACAAATTTCCCATTAGCATCCAGGAAGTGTCCAGGATTGAAGGTGTCTGGAGTCTCCCACTCAGTTTGATCAAACAGTACAGAGGTCAGCATGGGCATCAATGATGTTCCCTGAAAACATCAAAATCCACAAGACAGTACAAAGTTAAACTAAAGATTCGTTTTATTAACCAAAGAATGGCACTTAGCTGTTGGGTAAATGTACCTTTGGTATGAAGTAACCACCTAGAGTTGTATCTTTGGCAGCAACCCTCATTCCATTCAGAGGAACAATGTTTCCCATCCTCTGGATCTCATGGATCACAGCATCAGTATAAGACAGGTTTGGCCTGTCGGCCATGGAGGGCAGGCGAGACTGTCCAATAACTGTGTCGATCTCTGCATGGACCTTTTCTGGGAAAAGAAAGTCAACAGCTTCTGATGTTGAGAGACTTTCTATTTTCTCCAAGTTTAGATTTTTTTTCTTTTTGGACATAACACCAGCTGAACACTTTTCTACCACAACAAAAGTTTGACAGAAGCTTAATTATAATATTGATGCTAACGGGTAATTAAATTACTCAACTAGATGTTTAAGAAGTTGTTCATTGTCTTTACTTTGCTCCTGTTCCTTTCCCTATTATTTCATCTGGTCAGTTTCACCATCACTCAGCCATATATCATGTAGGTATCACGGCCATCTGGTAAATGTATTCTTTTACGCCTTTTGCAATATTCGTGTTGCAAAAAGCAACCCCCTCAACTTGAACTCCAACTTGAACACCAGGCCACTCCTACCTCATACCTCACCCCTGTCTGGCCGTTCTTTGTAATCCAAGGTATTCAGATTTGTTTTCATCTCATTATTTTCAGATAAACTACAACATGAGAAAAAACTTATTTTATTCTGAAAATAGAAACTAAAAAAGATATTTTCACCTTAAAATGGAAAATTCAGAACAAGCCTTGACAACCACAGATCAAACAGAAGAAAAGGCAACTAATTCCCTAAATGTATGTAATCCAGTGAATGGATGAATGAACAGCCCTTGATTCATTTAATTGATGCACACACTGGCATCAAACCCAGACTTCTATAGATAGTTAATTAATAAACTTCTAAAACTGACATCTGTCCAGGTTGGCTTAGGGGTTCTGTGTTTAATGTGTAATCACTTCAAGCACCAACCTTGGACATGAGGGTTGTTTATTAGGAAAATCAAAGCCCACAGCATTGTGGTGGCTGTTGTTTCGGTTCCAGCCAGGAAGAGGTCAAGAGAGCAGAAAGCCAGGTTGCACTCCGTAAATCCCAGGTTAGACTCTTTTTGCTACACAGAAACAGAAAAAAGGCAGGATGGTTAATGACTCAGGGCAGTACAGAAATGGTTGTGTTTTAGAGTAAAGTTGCTCCAGTTGAATACATACGTTCTCCATTTCAATGAGAAAAGTGTCAATGTAGTCTCTGGGATTGTCGCGATCCAAATCCTTCCTGTGCTTTTCTATTTCCTCGTAAAGGAATTGCTGTATGCTGTTGTAAATAGTGAAGATTCTGTTGTGAGGACCTGGCAAGTATTTCATCACGCTGGGGAATGCCTGATAGAGCTGTTCAAAGAAGGTAATAAAAACCAATGTCACTTTTCCTCTGTCACAATGAGCCTCTCACATCTCAGTGTCAAACAGAGAGTCTTGCATCGGTGGTATTAAACTTACTTCACCCCATATGCTCCCCTCCAGCCAAATCACCTCAGACATGTTCTTCAGCATCATCTGAAACCTGTGGTCGGCGTAGTCGTACCGTTTCCCCATAACCAGCTGGCAGATGATGTTGGACACCGCATTGTTGAAGAGGCCTGCTGGGCTGAAAGGTTTACCTGAAGGGGAAACGGCATGGTTTAAAAAAAAGGGAGCACTGTAGCATTAGCATTTTACAGTGAATGCAACCCACCTTTCTCACTCTCTATTTCCTCCTGCAGGTATCGGATTTCCTCACAAATGCTCTGCTCCAGTGTGTTTTTGCCTAGGCCAAAGTTGCGTAAGGTCGACAAAGCAAAGCGTCTCTGTGTCTTCCATTTTTCACCGTTGCTCAGGAATAGACCACCTTGGTGTAAGTATGCAGACATGAAAATGTTAACGTTACATATCGGCCACGTCTGCCTGATAAAACTAAAATGTTTCCACACCTGAGGGCTCAGAGTAAAACCTGTCAGCCACTGCATTGTATGGTCGGTCCACAAAGTTCTCAGCTTGCGTCACAAGGGCCTCTTTTACCATCTTATATCCGCTTACAAACACCATTGTATCCCAGCCCAGACGGACTCTGAAGACGTTACCATAGATGTCCGCCAACTGTGGAGAGTGTAATATATGAGGTTAACAGGTTGATACAAACGCCATGTTCCAGACACCTGAATAAATGTGGTTTGTTCAAACTTTCATCTGGACAGGGTTTGTTATAGATGCTATCATCAGTCCATTCAATATTTTGTCATTTATTTTATGGTAATTGTGAGACTTTATGCTCTTTTGGATGTGCAATTTTTTGTCGATTAAAATTTTGCAATTGTTGCCTCTTAATAAAGAATATTGATAACTGATCGTATCTCAGGGAAAATGAGGCAAGAGTTTTCTATACGGGATGCTTCAGTTTGGCTCAAATTACGGGATGCCCCTGCAAATGCGGGACCAGACCAACCCAAGACCAGATCCTCAGTAAAGACATTTACATGATGCCCCCAAGAAACTGGAAGGGCAAAAGAAAAGGTACGTTCTTGTTTATCTTTTAAGAGCAGGAAGTCGTAATCCTTTTCAAAATGATAAAACATTAGTATATTTACCTAGGTGAAATTAGTGTGCCTTGCTCAATGGTCTGGACCTATTTAACTTGATAGTCGACTCCCTCTAGTGGACAGGTGCACTTACACTTTGTAAAGCAAGTTCACATCTTTTTAAACTTGCTGTTCTCTGTATTTGCAGAATTTTACTTTTGAAGCATTTTTATTTTTTGCATCATTCGTGTACCCCGCCTCTCAGTGAACGCTGGAGATAGGCACCAGCAACCCCCGCAACCCCATGAGGGATTAAGCGGGTCAGAAAATAGATGGATGGATGCATCATTCATGTGTATGCAGCGTGTTTGTGGTGTGTTTGCACTTGTTTGCTGGGCCACGGTAGCAATTGACCTTTATTCCAGCCTTACCCTCTTTTAAACATGACACCAGCAAAATTAGACTCCTGAAATTCTTTAATATAGTATAAAAATTGCAGTTAGTTCCTATTTGACAAGCAAACATTTGCATTTAAAAAGCAGATTTTTAGAACTATTTATAATCCCTAGACCCCAAACTAGGATTTGCAGGACAACTGAAAACATCTTTCACTGTATATTTGATAAAAGCTTCAACAGACATAACTTTAAGCTCTTAATGTAAACAAGTACCTTGGTGAAATAAATGTGTGGATGCTTGCTATCCATATTGAAGATATTTCCTACAAAGGGAAGAGCCCTTGGTCCTGGAGGAAAGGTTGATGGTTTCCTGTTTTTCAGGTAGTCAGCTATCAGGAGGAACAAAAAAAGAAACAAAAAAAGCCCCTTTAGGTCGAAGCTCAGCAAAAAATGATATAGCCCCATGGTTAAAGTGAGCAAAAACAGGCAGTAGCAAAAAAGAAAAAATGCCTGTCCTTATCTGAGTAGTCCTCTTCCTGTTTTTGTGAAGTCTGTTTACACTTGAAATCTACAGATTAGGCCAGCTGGCAGGCAACTGGAAAGCACAGCAGGTCTTAGACTGTACAAAGGGGAAAGTGCTTTAAATGCTGCAAACCACACCTACATGCCCTTTGTCAAGCCTTGCAGTCCATGTAAGATAAAACCTGCTTTAATCTATCACTGATCAGAGTTTCATTGCAAAGAAGATAGATATTTAATATAACGAACACAAAAATAAAACTGCAACATAGTTTTGCAATGGTCATTGGGCTTTGGTGTGTATATTTGTATGTTCTGTATAATATTAGTTCAAAATGTTGTTTCCCAATTCCTAATAAGTTAAGATTTTAAATAACTTGTATTTATTATGTTTAGCTAAGAGTAACGGTCTGACAGACTTTCTGTTGGCATTTCTCCCGTTTTATCCGCCACTTAGTTCACCTTTTGTATCCTCCACCTTTGCTACTGATTGTGATAACCGGAATCAGAGATTAGCTGTTGGCAGGTGAACGGAGCCGTGCCTTTAGCACAAAGTGCAGCAGTGGCAAAAGGCACCCATAGATTTATTGTGCAGGAACTGGCGAATGAGTTTAAACAACCTGGACCATTTTAAGAGCTAAACTTGGGCCATTAATTGCACAGAAAAACTGGACAAATGTGAGCTGCAGCACCTTAAACATGTCTCTGTTATTGCATAGCGCGCATGTATAATTAGATGCCTTGGCTTTGACACCCCTAAATAATATGTATATTTTTCCTATTTGGCATCACAAGTGACATGATTATTGAATGTAGCCCAACGGAGTGATTTAATTTCAGTATAATATAGCTGTTCTGTTATATTTGTTAGAGCACATTAGAACAAACGGACTCATGAATAACAAGGAACACAGCAGGGAGAAAGCTGTGGGGAAGTTTAAAGGCAAGACTATAAAATAACTTTTCAAGCTATGGACATCTTACAGAAATCAATTTAAAATGGAAAGAGTATGGCCCAACTGCACACCTACCAAGACAAAGGCCTTTGTGGAAGGGAGATTAGAGTTAAATCGTTGGCTGAAAGGAGGGGGTTAATTAAAGTCTCAAAGTTTAAATTTGTGGCAAAACGTTTAAATCTATGCTCTCAAAAGCTCTCCATCTAATCTGACTGAGCTTGAGCCATTTTATTCAGAAAACGGGCCGGCAATCTGATCAGAAAGGTAACAAAGACGTAATCTCAAAGATCTGTAATTGAAGCCAAAGGTGATTGGACCTTGAAGGACTGGAATTGGACACGACTATTTTGTTGCTTTAAACAAGCTGAGACCAGTTTGGAAACTAAACTTTGGAACAGCTACCTATTCAAACTGGAAAAACATGAGCTGCGCTTTAGATGGTATTATATGGAGCTTAACTAAATGCAGGTTCACGATGACGGTGCAGAAAAAGGTATTCCGTGCAACACAAATATTATTCATATCACTGAAGTTTATCAAATATTGTCATAAGATAAGAAAAACCTGATTAACAACAGCGTTTTTTTTTCTTAAGTTGACCTCAGCTTTGCTTCTTGGCTTCCCTTATAACGCAATAATGGCTCACAATTACTGTCATTAATAAGACTGTTTACTATAGATGTTTACATTATATAAACGTGGTTACATTCCAAGAGTGAAAGGTTTATCGTGAATTATCATGCAACATTATGCATGATAACATTTTCCTCCCAACAGTTTTTTCATGTATTCCCCAACTTAGGGTTAAAAGTGAATAATAAACTGTTTACATTCTTTAAGGACTGACAATACCCACAGAGAGTGTAACACAAAACACTTTTTATTGATGACGTTGCAGACAGCTGCACATTCCCATCAGGCAATGCCAAATCTGAGTTCTTTAAAGATACAGCGTCAAGTTCACCGAGCTGCTGTTTCCCATCCAGACCAAGAAGAAATCTTTCAAAAACTTAACAGAGTTGTAGGACTAGATGCGTCAGGTTAAAGCATGATACATTTCTCTGGCTAAGTACACAAATAAAAAAAAATGACATATTATAAGGTTATGATATCAAATGACAAGTAGTAGATAGAAGTAAAACAGGTTTTGATCCATGTATTCTTGTAGTTTTCTCACAAACTTTTAAAGCCACCAAATGTTATTATACATATGGAAAAGCAATACACGGTCATATTCAGTAAATTGAGTTTATATATTTCAATAAACCATGCAGATTAATACTGGTAGATGTTTTCAGTATTTATTTCTCTTGAATATGATGATTTTTCTGCTTGCAGCTAACAAAAACACCACATTTAAGATTAGACAATAACATCAGCCTAACAAAAAAACCCATTCTAATACAAAAATGTGGGCTTCATAATAAGTATGTTTCTTTGCTTTTCAAGGGTTATGTTCAAAAGGTACTTTTAATTAGACAAACGAGCCTCATCACAACCCAGATTCTAATTTGTTGCATGTGACTGTATGTCAGGACACATCCTCACTGATATCAACACATTATGGTGTCGGGACGTCAACGTGGCACAGCCAGCAACCTGAACTCCTCGGGGGAATGAGTGAAGCCCATCACGCCCTCCATGCTGGGCATTTCTCCCGGAACCGGAGCGAAGGTGAACCGCTGCAGCAGAGTTGCAAAGAAGAGGAAGAGCTCCATTTTGGCCAGGTGTTCCCCCAAACACATACGTTTACCTGCGGTGAAAAACAGGGAGATACTTGAATAGCTACTCTCAGCGTAGCTTTTGCTGCAATATATTCTACATGCTCACGATCTTCCTGTAGTTGGCATATATTCTACATTCTTGATGATCGGCTAAAAGTGGGGTTCATGCATTGTTCCATTTGTTTCTGAAGGCGGAGACTGGATCTGTTAATAATGATAAACCCAACCATTTACCAGAGGTAAATTGATAGATTTATGTGATTTACTAATTGGTGTGCAGCTAGTCAGCAAGTTGATGACATTGTTTCTCTCAGTTTTATGCATTTAAAAACAATAGGAACATGCATAGAACAGACATAAAAAAATGTATTACAGTGTTATGTTGGCCGCTGATTTAGTAAGATGACAATTGTTCGACTGTCAGGAGTGTTAATTAATAGTTTGTACTGACAACTTTCAATGCATTCTCTTTGTGCAGTAGCCATGGTGGATACTGAGGTTGGGGCTGCTTTAAAAATCTGACTTTCCCAGTCAGATTTCCATCTCTGTAGGGTGTTCTCTTTTGGTTCGCTACTGGGAGCTCTGACAATCCGACATCCAAAAATGAGTTTTCCATGTGTGGATAAGTGTGAAAAAATATTTTTACCCATTCTATGTATTAAAAAAAAGGTAAACTCTAAACATCCGAAAATTCATTGATTCATATTCAAGTAGCGTCCTTCTTCTTAGATTTACCGCATTATAACTTAACTTTTAACCATTTAGCTGTTAGTATTTTGGTTTGTGATGTTCGTGGTGAAAACTTTCACATAAAAAAACATTTTACACCTGACCCTGAACATAGGGACTGGGTCGAATAAATTGGACAGCTTTACTTTTATTTTTACAAACAAAAAACAAGAAAAAACAAGAAGTTCAAAACTTAACTTTAAAGCATTTATCACAATTTGCGTCACATATTTTAAAATGGTACTGATCTAAGTTGGTCCAGTTTTACCACACCAATCAAAAAACAGCTTTAATGTTTTACTGTTCCATCATTTGTGGAGCACATAGATAATAAAACGTCCCCACTGTACAAGCATTTCCAAGTTTAAAAATTATGCTTGTGAATGTCCTGACTGGAGGTAAAGTGTAGAAAATTTTGGTCTGTAAAAGTTGTTGAAAGGGAAATTGTATAGTAGCACTGAAGAGAATTGGACTTGAAACCAACCTGCTGAAAATGGCAGGAAAGCATCTTTTTTGGCAAACCTGCCCTCTAAATCCAAGAAATGCTCAGGATTAAAGACATGTGGAGTGGCCCACTCATTCTCATCAAACAGCACAGATGCCAGGATTGTGGTGATAGGTGTTCCCTAAAACAGGAGACGTGACACGTCTTAGACATCGGTGGCAAACAAACAATTTGCAGATACAATTCATCAGGTACTGTACGTACTCTCCTACCTTAGGAATGAAGTATCCTCCCAGTGTTGTGTCTTTACTCGCCATTTTAGGAAATCCCATGGGTACAACATTTCCTATCCTTTGTACCTCGTGGATGACGGCGTCGGTATAGGGCATGTTTGGTCTGTCAGCCATGGTGGGCTGACGAGACTGTCCAATCACTCTGTCTATCTCTGCTTGGACCTTCTCTGAGAAAGGTAGAGAGAGGAAAATAGCAAAGCAGGCAGCTTGGGGGGGCATCTGGGCTAAAATGCAAGACCATTTTTAGGCTTCACTGCAATGTTTCCGTTTTGAAGCGAGGCAAATTACCTTGTATCTCTGGGTAGTGCAACATGTACAGAAGGGCCCAGCGTAACGTGGTGGCAGCTGTTTCCGTTCCAGCCTCAATAAGGTCAAGAGTGGAAACCAGCAGTGTTTCAGTGTTGAAGCCAGCCAGGGGATCCTCTTTTTTCTAGCAAGACAAAAGAAAATATTGTTATTTAATCAAATTTAATCAAATTATAAAATATACATTTGTAACCTTAAGATGTGTGCATAACGCACATTGGTAAATGGCATTGTCCATTTATGGCTGTCTTTTTGGCTAATGAAATTTTTCTTTATTTCCTTGTACTGTACCACAATAGATTTTTTGTAACTTTTTTGCTGTAGATGCTGGCCTTCGATGATGAATGAAACATGGTTGGACGGCATGTTGTGACCAAGTGCTGAGGCTTTGCTGACCAGGCTGACCGACTGAGGGTCCTTAAAATGCAGTGTGCTGGCTAACAGATATTAGCCAGGCGCTCCTTAAAGGTAGCCTCCAGAGAGCGATTACACTACATTCTAATGTAAGGAGAGATTATGTACAGATGGAAGTACACATGAAGCAAACCTTCAATGAGATGGTTTACAGCAGCAGTAACATCTGACCTGATGAAGATCCTGGTGGGATGGAAACGTTATCAGTAAAATCAAGTGTGCAGTGTTTTCATCATTAATATTCTACAGCAACAGTGGACCACACTGGTGGTCTGATGCTATGGTTCTCACAAAAAGAATAAAATAGAAATTAGTGGATTGGAAAAAAATTGCTTGAAAGCATGGATCCATCCTCAGTGTATCAATAATCTTGGCTGGTAGTTGAACTGTGATAGTATGGGAGTTATTTTCTTGGCACTATGAGCCACCAGCTGAGTATCTGGTCAACTCCAACTGGTCCAGTCTTACTGACAAGCTTTGCCTCACGATTTATTAATGCATTTTAAAAGATGCAGTCAGGCCGAATAAACAGCTTTTTAGGAGGCAGTCGCCCCTTGGCAACTTAGCATCAATCAAAGAGTGTAGCCAGTCTGACCATGTCCATCCCTTCATGAGTATAGCGGACACATCTTCTGTTGACTACATCAATACAACATGTGACAAAGCTTAAATAATCTTAAACGGGTTGCTAGAACCAAACACTTATTTAGCTGTTTTCCAATGGCCCCCACAGTCACCAGATCTCAATCAGGTAGAACACCTACATTCAAACACTGGTGAGTGTACAGTGTTTGCAGCTTGATTTGGGTTAGGGAAACTGGATTGATGTGATAAAAATAATGAGGATGATGGTCTTAAGCTAGATGTGTGATTGTTTTAGATTTTTGACCCGTAAATTTTACATCCAGAAACTGGAACAGACTGTGACCTATTAATTAGACGGGTTCTTTAAATATCTTGTTCATGTGCTCAATGCTTCTGTTCCAAGAAATTCAACAATACCCACTATATTTTAATTGGGTTTATTTCTGTTTGACGTATTCCATTATATAACCCTGAACCTTCCAAACACTGGATGTCCACATATGTCTTTCTATGCCTATTTAAGGCTGGGTTGTCTTTGTTATTAATTAGCCTAAAAAATATGTTGAAAATTTTTTATCCTGTTGGTTTAACCTAAATGTTGCCTTAACAATGACATAGAAAGTCAGGCTTGGTTTGTCCATTTGATCAACCCTAGCCACCTTTCAACCCTATTTAGACAATAATAGTTTTATTGTTTATACGTTTTCACCTCTCATTTCTCAATTACACTTTGTTGTTGTTTAAATGGAAGGAGAAAGTCGCATTGTTCAATGAAAATTTCCTCAGAAGAAAGGTGTTTATTGCAGGACTTAACTCCTTGGCCAGGTATGTGTCAATGTTTGTTTGAAAGGTGAAAATAGAGATAAATAAGCTGATAGATTTGGTAGAAATGAGAAATTGTTAATGTGATTTTGGCACTATTTTTTATAAGAATGTAAAACACATATAAAAGTTTTGTTCGAATATCTCACGTCTTCCACATACTGTAGTTCAGTGTTTGCGTCCTCTCCAGCATAAGGATGCGCCTCCCCCTTTCAATCCTATCATGAAACATTAGGTGTTTTGACAGAAGTGTCTGACAGAAGTCTCATGCTCTCTGAATCTTTCACCTTCTCCATCTCTGACAGGTAGACGTCGATAAAATCCCGAGGATCATCCGGGTTCCACTCCTCTCTGTGCTTCTCTATCTCGTTTTCCAAAAAGCTCACGATCTTCCGGTAGTTGGCGTGGACAGTCTGATGAGGTCCAGGCAGGTAGCTCATCAAGCCAGGGAAGGCATCATACAGCTGTTGAAAGGACTAACTCTCAGATATGTTGCTGACAAGTAAAAAATTGTCTTTTCGATGTGTATAAAAGAATACCTGACTCCGAAGGGCACCAGAAAGAATGACAGCTTCGTTGTCCAGCTCCAGAACTTGGCGAAAGCTTGGATCTGAGTATTCAAATCGATGTCCAAAGACCACGGATGAGATGATGTTACTCACTGCATTTGTTAAGGTGTAGTGAGGATTGAATGGCCTTCCTGGAAATATTGAGAAATAAATTTAAATTTGTGTAAATCCTATTCTAAACACGATTCTTTCAGTGATTGCAGTTAATGTCTGATCACCTTGCTCATCTTTAAAGGCTTCACAAAGAAAGTTGGACTCCACTTCAATGTACTTTTCCAGAGTTTTCTGGCCCTCTCCAAAGTAGCGCAGATGAGTGTTTGCAAACTTCCTCTGTTTCTTCCACAAGTAGCCGTTACTCAGAGCTATACCTGTGGCAACGTGACATTAAAGTGTTTTGAAATAGATTTTCACCTACATTCTTGCAAACCCTTTCAAACAAAGAAACGACATTAAACTGCACATTAAACTGCAGCTGCATCTCCAAATCACCCACTCCAGCCCCACTTTTAATGCAGTCATAACATTTCACCTGAGCAAAGACACGCTGGATGTGGGGACGTTGGGACGGGGGCCATGACTCTCATTTGTTCCTTCCTCAGCAACTCCACTGCCTCAGTGGACTCTATTGTTGTGGGGAGGAGTTGATGTGGTGGTGTTGGTGAGGGGTCTCTGGCCGTGGTGGTATTTAAGTACTTAAAACAAAGATGTGTGTGTCTACTCAGGCGTGACTGCACTTCTAAGTAGTTATTTGTCCAATGTGTCTCACTGTGTTACGCTGGAATAAACTGGTGTCCTATCCAGCATGTCCCCAAGCCTCTCATCCCAAAACTGCTGGACATGGGAACAAGCTTACACGGATATTGACCTGTGATAACATTTTTTTTTTTAATGTAGAATGGGTTTGATAAAGTAATGTATCAACATTTTAGCACTCACCAAGGCCCTTGAAGATAACGTGAAAAAGAGGAACAATTGGCCGATCAACAAAGCTGTCCAGCTGGTTGACAAGAGCCTCTTTGACCATCTTGTGCCCCGAAATAAACACCATCTTCAGACTGCCTTTCCTCACGCTGAACACGGGACCATATTCCTTTGCTACCTGCATTTAAACACGAGTTACCACAGGAAATATCGTGCAAAATGATGATGATACACACAAAACATTAAGATGTAAAAACATTGACAATGAATGAACAGCTGGTAAATATGAATTCAAATAACTATTAACAATTGATAGTAATTTTTGTTTTAATTCAAAATTAGGTTTTGGGAAATGTCTGGAATTAGGACAACATGGTTTTCACTGTTATGCCTCCCTTTATGTTCACATCACTGCGTCTTTCATAGATACATTCCCCCATGGGATTTAAAGGCATTAAATCTGCTTTAAGTTCCCTCCTCCACTCCTGTTCAGAGATCTGCACATACATGCCCAGATTCAAACAAGCATTGTCGTTCACCTTCTCCATTGTTTTGAAATCCAGTGAAGTGAAGACATTTCCTACAAGAGGCACAGCCCAGGGTCCGGGTGGAAAGTTTGGAGGTCTGCCGTTTTTCACAACATCAAATATTAACAGCAGAACAAACCCCAGCAGAAGCCAACAAGTAAAGTCCATGCAATCGAAAAGAGCTTCAAAAATCATGGTGAAGAAAACTGTTTAAAAAAGTCCCGCTAAAAGGAAAACCTGAGCTTGTTCTTGAGGATTGGACTGTGTGTTTAGAGTGTGCTGAGACAAGAATGTACGGGGTGTGGGGGAAATGGCAGCAATAGAGTTATGTAACACTGTTTGTCTCTCCGGACCCATTAACAAAAAGACACAAGGCCAGAGTTGAAGGTTTCCCAGTCGACTGTAGACTGGAAGAACGTACATTGCACAGAGGTCATTAGAATGTCTTAATTATTTGACCAATTAATTTTTTTTTTTTTTTTTTACAACTTGGAGCTTTTGCTTTCTAAGATGTTAAGGTTTAGAATTTTAGCAATCGTTGGCAAACACAAAAAAAGACAAGACAAAAGAGGAAACAAGGAATTCCAGCTGTGTCAGTGAGTGAAGGACGTCCGTGTATAAATTTTTCCATGGAGTTTGCATGTTCTCCTTGTGCAGAGCACCTGTATGTTCTCGTCAGGTACTCTGGCTTTGTCCCACCGTCCAAAAACACGACTGCTAGGTAACATTTCCAAGGCTGCAAAATGACAAAAATCTAAACATCGAGAGAACATTATATATTTACTTAAAATCAATTAAAAAATGAGAATAATAAAAAAAAAAAACATGTATTGTCTTTCCAAGTTTTATGTAATTCTTCATTTTAAAAGGTTTACTGATGTATTAGAAGTCAGGTCTGTAGTGTTCTCTTGTAATAACCCTAATCCCAAATAAACCCACTTGATATGAGCAAGATTTTTTTTTGTTTTTGTTTTTTTTTTTGTATGTTTCAAAGAAATAATGTCATTGGGATGTTAACTTTTAACCGATAATAGCAGCAATAGCTTCATTAGTGAGCCAGCGAATGAGAGCACATACAGTCAGTCACAGTAAAAGCTCAGCCAATGGTGCCTTTATTTTGAAAGCTGAAATCACTCACTGTAGTATATTCTGTCAAAACCCACCAGACTGACCTTTGTCTGTAGCAGAGCAATCAGGACATGGAGGCAATACGCAGTGTTCTCGGTTTAGAGTGGATAGACGGCAGGGGTATTTTGGTATTTTTCTTCGTCTTTCTGCTGCTGAGCGATGTTTTGAGGAACCGAAAACCAAAGAACTTTCCTCCTGGACCTCTGGCTCTACCATTTATTAGAGATCTTCACCGCATCAGACCTGCAAGACTTCACCTGCAGCTCACAGAGGTGATACACAGAAAGTTACCTCCAACTTACCCACAACTTTTTCTTTTTTAAATAAAAAAAATAAAATTGTAATGGAACTACATAAGCAGGGCTAATTATTTAATTGTAATTCAAATAATTTTGGGACTAAAATGTGCATTTAAACAAAATAAATGCTGAATAGAAAAGCCAAAAAAAATTCAGATAAACCCCCCATGAATGCAATAACTACATGGAGCATCATCTGTAGACTTTGCAAATTTTACAAAGATCCCAAATGTAATGGAGAAATTGGAAACTCAGCACAGATAAGAGGAAATTGATGGTTGCAGCTGCCTTTTGAAACCAACTTTTTTGTTGGATACATATGAACTTTGGTGGTTGTTCCAACATTTCTGTGTTACTGTGCCACCTGAAGTTCACTTTCTTGGTTTTTATTAAGAAAAATAAATTACACACATTCACTCATTGTGCATGCAGTGTTTATGGTTTAAAGAATAACACATTCTAGAAATATATTTCTGGGGAAAAAAAGCAGGCGGTGAAATATATGTTTTTCTAAAAATGTATTTACCTTAAAACCCTTTGTGAACCTGTGAGGCACGTTCATTCTCCGGATTTATTCACTCTGTGTCGCTCAGTTGCTGTAATGTTTTTGCTTGTTGGATTAAGCAAATATTTGAAGCGGGCCTGAAAAATCCTGCAGCGTAGACTTCATCAGTTGTCTTTGTTCAGTTTGCAGAAACATATGGAGACATTTACAGCCTCCATCTGTTTGGTGGCAGAGCTGTGATCATAAACGGCTACAAACATGTGAAAGAGGCGCTGGTCCAAAAAGGAGAAGACTTCATGGATCGTCCCAACATTCCACTTTTTGCTGATTTTTTTAATAATAAAGGTAAATTGCTGGTAGCTAAGTATAGTCCATGAATATCTGCTAACCCTAACCCTCAATGTTGATGCTCTTGTCTTCGTCCATCAGGTCTTGTGATGTCAAATGGTTATCAATGGAAGGTGCAGAGGAGGTTTGCTCTTCATACGCTCAGAAACTTTGGTCTAGGAAAGAAGGCCATGGAGCGATACATCCAGCAAGAGTGCCAGTATCTCAATGAGGCTTTCTCAGAACAGCAAGGTCCTAAAAGAAATTAATAACCCACACAAGTTTGTAATTTTACAGTGAGGTATCATTTTACGTGTTCTATAAATATGCTTTATAATAAGACATGTAAAAAACAAAACACAAGAAACACAAAACAAATAGATCCAATCTGGTCCAGGTTCTTTGATACACTTTTTTCCCCCTGCAGCATAAGCCTCCTGAAAGTATTATTATGTAAATAAATGACAGAACGTTTGTTCACTGGGGGCATTCTCTCATGTCTTTTTATTTTTCTACTGTACTCTTCTGTGTGCATCTGTATATTTAAGTGAAATCTGTACCTGAGCATCTAAGCTGCCAGGGGAGTGAGTTTGAGGAATGACACAAAACAGACTGATTGGCCAAAGATATCATTTTCATAAAATATATAATTTTACTTGGCTTGGCATTTTGATACCCTAGTGTTGATTTCACCGAATGGCCACCACAAAGAGAATCATCAAGTAATCAATTGAAGGCCAATGTGAAGTCACGTCATGGAAGCCAAAAGAGTTTGGATGTACATACGCATCATTTCTCTGGCACTCTTTGCCGTTGATATGTTAAATCTATGAGGCCTAGACAACACCAACAACAAAAAAGAAACCTCAAATAAGAGTGTTTATATTTTGGGGTGGGGCAAGGAATGTCCTTGAAACTTTTGTGGAACTTGATTGGCCGTCCTGGCCAGGTATGTTACACCTGCTAATATTCTCTGTGGCCAATGATACTCTAGCTTTTCAGTTATCAAGCCACTATTAAAACTTTCTTTTAGCTTCTGTTAACCTTCAAACTGAGGCTCCCTGGACACTTGAGGGCTTTCAAATGTTTCCAATACTCATAAAACTCTGTAAAAGTATTACTGATTTATATTGGATCTACCAGATCTACTCCCCGATCTCCTCAAGAAGTTGTTGCAGCCCACTGGGGTTTCCTAATTAGCCAAAATAATCCTTCCTTTAATACAATGTTTTCATTCTTTTAATTTTCCACAGGCAAGCCTTTTAATGGCCAGGCACTGATAAACAATGCTGTATCTAACATCATCTGCTGCTTGGTCTTTGGGAATCGCTACGAATACAATGACAAACAGTACCAAACTATTCTTCAGTACTTCAATGAGGCAGTTCGCTTACAGGGAGATTTGTCAGTTCAGGTAAGCCTTCTCTATATATATTTTATCTTTTGCAAGCAGCCTTGGATATTAGAGTTGCTTTGCATGTCATTAGTCATCTTAAAAAAAAAATTGTAGAATCTATTGTGTTTTTTTTCACACTTGAAGTCACCTTGAAATGACTAGAGTATGTAAAGTCCTATTTTATAAAAAGATGTATGCTCTATTTCCACTGTCAGATGATCTAAATACATTCTCCTTTCTTTTCAGATTTATAACTCGATCCCCGGATTGATGAGGTGGCTGCCTGGATCACATAAAAAAATATTCATGTTCCTACAGAAGCTTGTTGACTTTGTAGAAATTCGGATCAAAGAACACAGAGAGAACCTTGACCCCTCATCTCCAAGAGACTACATCGACTCCTTCCTGATAGAAATGGGAGAGGTGAGTCTTTTGTTCGCCTCTATATATTCTCTGAACATGTAAACAGGTTGTAAAAAGCTGTCTCTCGTGTGTTTGATAGAAAGAGGACAAAGATTCTGGTTTTGAGCTCAGCAATTTATGTGCTTGCACTCTGGACCTGTTTGGTGCTGGAACTGAAACCACCACTACCACTTTACACTGGGGGCTGCTGTACATGATCTACTATCCTCAGATACAAGGCCTGTCTAAATAATGCTATGCTTTTATCTACTGTCTTTAATTACCTATACGTTTATGTTGTATGCACTATCCTCACTCATAAAAAACATTTCTTAACTTGGAGTGCATACATTCATACAAATTCATACTCTGTCCTGTTTTCTCTGTGTGCAGAGCGTGTCCAGGCCGAGATCGATGCTGTGATTGGTCCGTCCAGGCAGCCCTCTGTGGCTGACAGAGAAAACATGCCCTACACTGATGCAGTCATTCATGAGATGCAGAGGATGGGTAACATCGTCCCCCTTAACCTGCCTCGCATGGCTAACAAAGACACCACTCTGGATAAATATTCAATCCCAAAGGTACAGTGCTGTCAAAAAGCAGTTCTCCCTTTGCAGATTTCATGTTTTTTTTCCCACTCAAACCAACCTTGCTGTATGTGAAAATGTAATTTTGGCTGCCCCTTCGAAGTGGGCCGAATGATCTCATAATGCTTCACGTCAATTTAATGAAATGCAAGAACAGAGAGATTCAAGGTTACTGACATTGGTATTTGCCTGCAAAGGATTAAAAGCCCTTTCCAAAGCTTCGGGACTCCATTGAACTACAGCAAGAGGAGTAGTCTACACATTGGGATGTCATTAAACAGTGGTGAACCTTCTGAGGAGTGGCCTCCCTACCAAATGTACTCAAAGTGCGTTGACAACCCATTGAGCAAACCTTAGGAAAAGTAGTAGTTTAAAATCGTACATACAAAACAACTTGTTTTTGCAGCTAAACTGATTTATTTGTTAAATTTCAGACTCAAATTATAATACACTAAAAATTAGCAGCATAAGATTGTAAAATTATATCAGCTATATAAATTTCTTTCTATCTTAAGATTTCATTTATGCAGTCTAGGGACTAACTGCTTATTTCTCTAAGCAGTTAGAACAAATTGTCATAGGCATAACATTGGAAAATAATATTTGACCTTATAAATTATAAAGATTAAAATTAGTATTGAGGAAAGCAGAATGGGGGCTAAACTGAGTCCTCTCTCGTAAGTGACACAGCAGCCTGTGAGTCCTCAACCATGTGGACTCAGAACAGTATGACAGCTGGTCAGGAACTCAAATAAACTTAGAATTATTTCACTTATCCTTTGTATTCACATTTTTGTCCTTTTCAGGGAACCATTATTATACCCACACTTCACTCTGTCCTCCAAGATAAGTCAATATGGGAGACTCCACAGACCTTCAATCCTCAACACTTTCTGGACCAGGATGGTCAATTTAGGAAGAGGGACGCCTTCATGCCTTTTTCTACAGGCAAGTGATTTGTTTCAGTCTTCCAAAATTTATTTCCCTTCTAACTGGTGTGAAGTGTTCAAAACATATAAACTAACAAAACTGTACAATTTTCCTTGTAATCAGTTTAATTTTCAGTTTAATCAGAACCACTCAGAGATTTTGTGGTCGATTTCCATTCTCATGGATCTGTAAAGCTCTATCCAGTTTTAGGGGAATCAAAAATTTTCAACAGCTATAATTTTTTTTCTTTTTTTTTTTCTATAATTAAATAACCCTTAAAGGTAGAGTTGGCAATATTTCCAGAGAGCAGCTGAGCTACAATGAATGGCTAACACTGAAGCTGACCGGATACAGAAACACTAGACGTGCGCATACGCTGCCAGCAAGTGGAAACTAACATGGAACGTGCACGCACATTTTATTTTATTTATTCATTTATTTTAACTATTTATATTCCTCCCATGAACAATAATAATTACTTATATTAAAAGAGGAGGAGGCATTATTCAATGGATCCCCAAGAATTTACTTCTTGTTGTCTTGTGGGTCAATATCCTCCTTCTCCACTTCAAGACAACTTCACCATGACAGGTATGAGTTGAATTTGTAGACAGCCACTCATTCCAAATATGTTGGGTACGAAACAGCCATGACTTCAAAAGTACTAAATAGTAAAATAGCAAAATGACAAAAAAACTCACTAAAGTCTCATTCTTTGCTGTTGCAGTCTAAATGAACCACTGGGATTTCTCAGTTTCCTTACCATGTTTTTCACAGCTTTTGTGCTTCCGCCGATTTCACAGGTCAGGTCAAAACAAGTCAAACATGCAAAACGGTGACTCTAAATACCCCTTAAGTTTGAAAGCACGTGTCCATGTACAGGTATTAGCTTTGTCTATATCTCTGTCAAGTATATAAACTGAAGACCTCCCAAGAGTGAACACCTTGTTGACTGATGGTAAGTATTCCAGCCTCTCTACAACCCTGCCAATACTGCAAATGAGTCGGTTAGAGTTATGTCATAAAGTCAACTACCCATTAGAACCAAAGAATCACAAGTAGCTACAAAAAATGTCTGGAAAGCTCTGAAAATTACCACGTGTTCATTAGTACCTTATTTAAATTATGCCAAAGTAATTGATGTTGATGTAGAGGAATGAAGAGCACAGCAAGGAGAGATTTTAAACACAACAGCAAAACCAGAGTGTGTGTTTGAAGCAAAACATCTGGACACACTTTAGATTTTATCAATTCCTGGGAAAGCCTGAACTAGATCAATCATGTGACGCTGTTAAAGGTTGATCTGCAACAATTGGGTACTTGAGAAGTACAGCAAATATGAACTGTCTTCACCCTTGTCTGTTGTTCAGTAGGCCTACAGCACTTTAAATGGTCTTGTTACTGAAATTTACTATACAAATAGACTCGCCTTGTCTTGTCTTGTCGACAAGTAGCCTAACAACCATTCAAGGAGTACTGAGCCAAAATTTACTTTTCCAATTTGACCAGGAGACAGAAAATAACCAAAGATGAAGTAACTCACATGGGATTCTGAGTCTGAGTCTGATTCACTGCTGATCTTTCGCATTATCATTATGTGATGTTTAACCTTCCATCATGCAGCCTCTCCTTTTGAGGTTTCTAACCCTGATTTACAATGTTCAGACTTCACCTTTTTCACAATGTGACATCAAATTTCATCTCCTGTGTTTTGGATGCTTAGGTAAGCGTGTGTGCCTCGGGGAGCAGCTGGCCAGGATGGAGTTATTCCTCTTCTTCACCTCCCTCCTTCAGAGGTTTACATTCTCAGCTCCTGCTGGAGAGGAGCCCAGCCTGGAGTTCAAACTGGGAGCAACTCGCTCTCCCAAGCCTTACCGCCTCTGCGCTACACCTCGTTAAACTAAGCACGGTTTCTCTGTTAATGTATAAACCATGGAGAGAAATAAATGAGAAAAATGCCCCTACAGTCAGTTCTCTGAACAGTAAAATCAAACTGTAGTGGTTTATTTTTTAAGTATGTATGAGTATGAGATCTCCTTTTGTAAAATAAGTTTGACAGTCATGATTATGTACAATAAAGTACTTATATTTGTTCTGATACTTTTTTTTATATTTTCATGGTTTTATACCATACCATACCATCTTTATTTATAAAGCGCTTAAAAAAAGCCAACAGCTGAAACAAAGTGCTGTATATGTACATGGTTTGCTCAGTAAGCAATTCTTTATGTTTTATTTAGTTATATTTTGATTTAATTTCTTACCTGAACCTCTTAATCAATTATCATTCTGCTTTTGGTGCCATATCTTTGAATGAATCACAACACCAAATCCATATTCTCATAAAAATCTAGATATACAGAGACTGTCCTGTAAAAATTGGGGAGAAGCATGATTACAAACTATCATAAATTAACCTGCCAATTTAAAAAGTGTAATAAACGTAACAATTAGATTTCATGTTTTTTTATATAATTGTTTGGTCTGCAAAAAAAAAAAAAAGTTCTTATTAAATTTTGGACATAATCAAAGAGAAACAAAGTACACTTCCTTTGTTTGGAAACATAGTTTCCTAGAAGAGACAGTCTGGGGTCATGGATCAGGGTGGGGGTGGGTGGTTTGGGCTTTTGAGCCCCAACAACCATCAACCTATCAGCCAAGAATTGACAACAGCATTAGAAACTCAACAGCACCCACCAAATTGATCAACAGAGCTTGAGAATTACAATAAACATGCTTTACAAAGCTTTAATGGATAGGGAGTTAGTGGAGAACAAACTGGGTGAGAAGTGAATATAAGTACGCTGGGCCTCCAGCGAGTTATGCAACAGTTTCCCTCTTGAATACCCTTTGACACAACATGAAAAAAATGCAGGAGTTGGATCTGATCCAGCTGGTTGCTGTGTGGAAAAATCTACAGTATGCTGTGCTGAATGCAAGACACGTATTTATCTACAGCTGTATAGAGTATCTGGGCCTGAAGCTCATGCAAAGTGATTTGTAAGAAAATAAAAGTGTTCAAAAAGATGGAGCTCTACCTTTGTCTTTACTTGCATTTCCGAACCAAAGACTGGTTGACAAAACATTTTTCCTTTCATATCTGCTTGACTAAAAAAATACTTTTATCTTATAACAAATACTGTTAACAGGAAATGCAGTGGAGCACCAACAACCTAGAATAGCAGATTACAAAGAGCTACTCTAAGCAAAAAACTTTGGACGCTGGGGTCATCAAACCTTTTCAGTACATCTTTTGTTATTACAGCCTTTGGCCCATTTGCAGAATAGTAGGACATGTTTACTTACACCACTTTGTCATTCTTCATCTCTGTTAAACACAATGATTAACTATGGACAAGTAGAGATGCTTTATTTTGAGAACTAGGTGTGCTCAACAGCTCATTAGTTCATAAACCACCAACATATTTTTATTTATATATATTGATTTGTTTTCTTTGCTGATGGGCCAAGTCTCTGAGGCTGGATGGTCTCCTTGCCATCACCCTAATCTTTAGCTCCCGCCACAGATTCTCTATCAGATTCAAGTCAGGACTCTGGCTGTGCCACTACAAAATAGTAATGTTGCTTTCACTCAGATGAAACATGGTGGTGAAGTTAAAGCCTTGGCATTAGCAAACTCAAATGGGCAGTGAATAAATCTTCACAGCTGCAATGAAAGCCCCAATAAATAGCTGACGTTGGAGGGTGGACAGACAGGTGAGCAATGGTGTCATGGCATGCAGAATAATCCAGGCAGTGGCTCCAGGGAGGAGGAACAAAAGCAACCAAAGTGAGGAGATACTTCAAAAGGGATCCAGAGGCGAGTTTGCCACCAAACAATGGGAAACAAAGAAGCAAGAGGCTAATGATGTGAAGAAGGACTGTGGACTTAAGTACTGGTTTCTTCATGGAAGGACACAGAAGTTAAGCTAAGACACATTTAGAATCAAGCTCAACAAGTAGAGGAGGCCTAATTATCACACTGAGAGTAATAACAATCTGGCACCTGCCTCAGGGGAACTGATGTGTCCGCAGGGGAGGAGCTGTGGACACACACACACACACACACACATGTTGGTATGTACATCATTGTGTGGACCTTCCATTGGCTGCTAAACAAGGTCATGGACCAATTTTGTGAATCCACCATTTTTGTTTTGTGCTGTGATTTTGTAGTCCAAGCTGAAGGATGCAGAAGCTACAAGTGGATAAGAGAAAATGCTTGGTTGTTGGGTGTATAACCCACACAGTTCATTTCACTGTCCCATAGCATACTACAAAAATGGCCGAACGGGGTGTGGTGGAACACTCTGTGACCTGGAGGGGGGGGGCGGGGTGTGAAGTGCCAACTTTATATTTAAGGAGGCTGCAACAAAACGAGTTTCTCTCAGACTCACC
Organism: Fundulus heteroclitus; assembly: GCF_011125445.2. Classification (NCBI taxonomy): domain Eukaryota; kingdom Metazoa; phylum Chordata; class Actinopteri; order Cyprinodontiformes; family Fundulidae; genus Fundulus; species Fundulus heteroclitus. Next base: position 28,714,208 of record NC_046369.1, on the reverse strand, counting down.
GCAGAACTGGGGCAAAAAGGGGAATGTGGTAGTAAATGAATGAGGAATTTATTCCAAGGTATTGTGGTTCCACTTTACTTAGTCCACAACTTAGTTATCTGAATGGGAATAGGAGGATTTGAAAAGCATGATATGTTCCCTTTAAATTCTCCTCTCTGTCATTATTGTTAGTATGTTGTTGCCATTTAATCTCTTTATTGTGGTGTATTCTTTTAATGCTTTCTTTCGTATTTTATTTATGATCCGTTTACATTGATCCCTGTTAGATTTCTGTTTGACATGTTTCCCAGGTTTCTTGTTAAGCTAAACTTCATGTTTATTTTTCTTTTCTCTCTCGTTCTATGCTTTGCTCTCAGCTGCTCCATATCTCCCCCAGATTGATCTCACTTCCCTTCATCAACTGAAATTCTGTCCCTTTTATTAGTTCTCCCTTTTTTGACCTCCATTTTCTCCAGGCCTGCCTCATGTATATAGTCTTACCAGTTTCTGCTCCTTTCCACTGGCTCCTTCTTTTACAATACTGTAATTTCCTTGCAGTTCAGTTCATTCCAGTCCTCTGTCTCTGCTTCATGCTCTGTTCTCCTTCTGCCTGGCACTGCCAGCTTGTAAGTTTTGTATTATTAATTTCCTCCTTAAATCATTTTAATCTTAAATAGTGCTTCCAGGAACCTGTCTCGATGTAGGTCCAGCCCTTGACTTACAAAACAATGGCAGAATGTAACTCATTCATTACTTCCTTAGTGTGTCCAGGATCATCCTGAAATGGTTTTTTTTTTTTTTTTTTTTTTTTTTTTTTTTACCTTTAGTTTTACAGGCAAGTCATTAAGAACAAATTATTATTTACAATGGCGGCCTGAGAAGTGGAGTAACCACTTAGGAAAAGGGAAGTAGGGCTAAAATAAATACAATACTTTAATACAAACATAAAATACAATTTAAAACCCAACAGACAACCCAAAAAAATACCTTTTCTCCCATCATCTCGCGGTCACCAGGGGTGTCCCCCAAGGCTCCATTCTTGGCCCTACTCTTTTCACAATTTATATTAATAACATTACCCAGGCAGTTGGTAATTCACTCATTCACTTATATGCTGATGATACAATCCTTTACGCATTGGGGTCCTCTCCTGATGCTGTTTAGGTTACCCTGCAAGATAGCTTTTTCCAACTACAGCAATCCCTTACACAACTCAAACTCACTCTTACTAAGTGACCTGCACTCTGCTGCACCTGAACCCCCCCCCCCCCCAGGGCACCGTCCTGTCTCTTTTTCTTTTCACCCTCTACACCTCGGACTTTACTTACAACACAGACAGCTGCCATCTTCAGAAGTTGTCTGATGACTCGGGCATTGTGGGCTGTGTGTCTGAGGGGAACGAGCTGGAGTACCGGTCGGTCATCATGAACTTTGTGGACTGGTGTGAGAAGAACCATCTGTGCTCAAACACCAGTAAGACCAAGGAGATGGTGATCGACTTCAGGAGAAGACCCCCGCCTCACTCACCTGTGAACATCCAGGGGCAGGACATAGAAACTGTGGAGAGTTTTAAATACCTGGGTGTTCACACCAACAATAAACTGGACTGGACTCACAACACAGACGCTCTATACAAGAAGGGCCAGAGTCGCCTCCACCTCCTGAGGAGGCTGAGGTCTTTTGGAGTGAGCAGGCCCCTGCTTAAGACCTTCTATGACTCTGTGGTGGCCTCAGCCCTCCTCTATGCTGTCGTCTGCTGGACACCTGGCAGCGCAGAGCGGGACAGAAAGAGGCTGAATAAGCTGGTAAGCAAAGCCACTTCTGTCCTGGGCTGCACTCTGGACTCGGTGGAGGAAGTAGCTGAGAGGAGGGTGTTGTCCAAGCTCACATCCATCATGGACAACACCTTCCACCCCCTGCACCAGACTGTAGAGGAGCTGAGCAGCTCCTTTAGTGAGAGACTTAGACATCCAGTCTGTAAAAAGGAGAGTTACCGCAGGTCATTCATCCCTGCTGCCATCAGACTTTATAATGCTGCACTGTAACTGCAACTGCAACAACTAATGTGCAATAACTACTGTGCAATTCTATTTAGGACACTGTGCAATAACCTGTGCACTAATACTGTCAGGATGCAGCTTGTTGGCTGCATGCTGAGCCTCTCTCCCTCTCTCTCTTTCCTGCGCAGCCTGATTGGTTCCACCTGTCAGGCTGCAATCAACCTCCAACTGCTCCCACCTGGTTCCACCCTTATTTATACTCACCTCAGTCTGTTCTTGCTCGCCGGTCCGTAGTGTTCACTCCTGCTCAGTTTCTGTCAGAATCCTGTGTCAGCTCAGTTTTTTGTTACAGTCAGTCTGAAGACCTTTCTTCAACTTTGTTTTATTTCAAGCCATTGCCTAAGACTCTGCTCAGCTCTGTTCCACTCAAGTTCTCAACTCCTGTCCATGACTCCTGTGCTGTTCCACGTTCTCAAGTTCCTGAGCTGTTCCACGTTCTCAAGTTCCAACAAGCTGTTCCACGTTCTCAAGTTCCAACAAGCTGTTCCACGTTCTCAAGATCCTGAGCTGTTCCACGTTCTCAAGTTCCTGAGCTGTTCCACATTCTCAAGTCCCAACAAGCTGTTCCACGTTCTCAAGTCCCAACAAGCTGTTCCACGTTCTCAAGTCCCAACAAGCTGTTCCACATTCTCAAGTCCCAACAAGCTGTTCCACGTTCTCAAGTTCCTGAGCTGTTCCACGTTCTCAAGTCCCAACAAGCTGTTCCACGTTCTCAAGTTCCAACAAGCTGTTCCACGTTCTCAAATTCCTGAGCTGTTCCACGTTCTCAAGTTCCTGCAGCTGTTCCACGTTCTCAAGTTCCAGCAGCTGCTCCACGTTCTCAAGTTCCAACAAGCTGTTCCACGTTCTCAAGTTCCTGAGCTGTTCCATGTTCTCAAGTTCCAACAAGCTGTTCCACGTTCTCAAGTTCCTGAGCTGTTCCACGTTCTCAAGTCCCAACAAGCTGTTCCACGTTCTCAAGTTCCTGAGCTGTTCCACGTTCTCAAGTTCCAACAAGCTGTTCCACGTTCTCAAGTTCCAACAAGCTGTTCCACGTTCTCAAGTTCCAACAAGCTGTTCCACGTTCTCAAGTTCCTGAGCTGTTCCATGTTCTCAAGTTCCAACAAGCTGTTCCACGTTCTCAAGTTCCAACAAGCTGTTCCACGTTCTCAAGTTCCAACAAGCTGTTCCACGTTCTCAAGTTCCAACAAGCTGTTCCACGTTCTCAAGTTCCCGCAGCTGCTCCACGTTCTCAAGTTCCAACAAGCTGTTCCACGTTCTCAAGTTCCAACAAGCTGTTCCACGTTCTCAAGTTCCAACAAGCTGTTCCACGTTCTCAAGTTCCAACAAGCTGTTCCACGTTCTCAAGTTCCAACAAGCTGTTCCACGTTCTCAAGTTCCTGAGCTGTTCCACGTTCTCAAGTTCCAACAAGCTGTTCCACGTTCTCAAGTTCCAACAAGCTGTTCCACGTTCTCAAGTTCCAACAAGCTGTTCCACGTTCTCAAGTTCCAACAAGCTGTTCCACGTTCTCAAGTTCCCGCAGCTGCTCCACGTTCTCAAGTTCCAACAAGTTGTTCCACGTTCTCAAGTTCCAACAAGTTGTTCCACGTTCTCAAGTTCCAGTAGCTGTTCCACGGTCTCAAGCTCTCGGTTCCGATGTTCTGGTCTCAAGTCTTCAGCTCCGGTGTTTCCTTCCTGGTCAGTCTCCCCGTACTCCTCCTGCCGGCCAGCTTCTGCACCCTACATCTCTGTCAGTTAAAAGACTCAGGTTCTTCTCGTCATCCATCATCCACCCTGTTCAATAAACTCACTTCTAAGAACTAGCTCTGTGTGTGCGTGCTGTGTCCGGGTTCATCCTAAGACAAATCATGACAAATACTGTTAAATAATCCTGTTTAATAAGCGACTTCAGCTGTATAGTTATCTCACTACCTCACTGTTGTTCTTACCTGGTACCACTTAATGTAAAACATCATTCCATTTGTATATAAGTCACCTGAGCGTACATAAGTCACCCTAAATATCTGCTTTATTTCCCCTGTACTTTTATTTTATTTTTTTTATTTTTGATACACTGTACATATGTGGACACACTGTATATACCTTATACCGTATGCACCTTTCCTCCTTTTGGCACCTTTCTTTCTGTTTATTAAGCCGATGTGTGACAAGTAAATTTCTCCACTGTGAGATCAATAAAGCCCTATCTTATCTTATCTTAATACTCCCAAAACAAAAATGATGTGGTTTTACCGTAAGGGTACTATGCCTCCTCCTGCCCTTAACATCTCCACCTGCAAGGATTTTTTTTAGAATAAGTCACTGCATATAAATACTTGGGCATCTGGTTGGAAACGTCACTTTCATGCTCCATCCACATTTCAAAGCTGCAATCTAAAGTCAAGGCTAAGTTTGGCTTCCTTTACAGAAACCGCTCTTCCTTCACCACTTCTGCGAAACTCACTCTTATCCAAATAAGCTTCTTCCGAGCACAATGCTATCACTGCCATGTTTCATTGTGGAAATTATGTGCTCAAGGTAATGTCTGGTCAAACATTGACTTTTGCATGGAGGCCAAAAAAAATGCAGTTTTGGTATTTTATGATTGAAGACCCTTCCTCCACATGTTTGCTGTGTCCCCTGCAAAACTTTGGTGTGCTGAATTACAAACATGAGTTTTGTGACTTTCAGCAATAGCTTTCTCTTTACCACTTTTCCCACAAAGGGCAGATTTGGTTAGTGACAAGTTTCCACACCAGATCTGTGGATTCCTGCTGCTCCCCCCAGAGTTACACTGGGCCACCAGACTGCCTCTCTGATTTTTGCTTTTCTCGGTTAGGGGTGGTTGTCTCCAATGACCGTCTTTCCTCACATCACCCAGTCTTTCTATTCAGTGAAACAGTTCAGTTCTGCTTGAGCTCGATCCCCAATCCACTGCAGCCATATACCTTTTTCATCAGCTGCAACAGCAATGATCATCTTTTTCGTGGCATCCAATAAAACCTAAAAAAAAATTAAAGAAGATGGAACAAAATTAGCCAATTTTCTTTCTAGAAAAGTGTCTGACATTTTCCAAAGAAGAAAGATAAATCAACTAAAACATTCAAGAACAGATGGCTTGTAATTCACATGAGAAATACAGAAAACATATCACTCTCATACCACATGGGTTGAGCAAGCCATGTCTATTTATTAAGGAGGTCATTAGTAATACCACTAATTAAGAATTAATAGAAAGGATTCTTCAGTCATGCCATTACGTTGCCTTTGGACATTGCCTTTGGACTTGCTCTGATGTGCACTCTCTCAAGTAAATGAACTACCTTTGTGTCTAATGCTCTTTCCAGTGCAAACAGTATTTATCAAGTACGTTTGCCCATTCCAATTCAATCTGACCTTTTCTGCAGATTTTTTCTTAATTATACATAAATGATTGAACATTTTTATCATATCAGATTGCAAAAATGAACTCTGACCTGAAATCTGATGGTCTTGTGTAATGTTTTTATAGCAGCTTTTATTGTAACAACCATAAGCCTATTTGGAAATATAGTGTATGAAGTTTATGGCATGTTTTGAACTGTCTTGCCCTACAGTTATAAAAGGTTTGAAGCGGTTTTGTCCTACATAAAATAAGTGCCAATGAAGATTAAGACACCTGCAGAGAAAGAGAGAGATGCTTTTATTTTGAAAACTGGCTGTGCTCAGCCGCTCAGTATTTCGAAATCCACCTGGACTGAACTGAAGCTGTATTAGCGGAGTGCATTCTTGGGGAAATGGAAGCTTTATACAGTCTTCTCGGCTTGGAGTGGTTAGACACCAGGAGTGTTTTAATATTTTTCTGTGTGTTTTTGCTGCTGAGCGATATTTTGAAGAACAGAAAACCGAAAAACTTTCCTCCTGGACCGCAGGCTCTTCCTTTTATTGGAAATCTTCATCACATCAACCCATCAAGAATTCACCTTCAGATCACCGATGTATGGGATTATAAATATAGGCATAAGTACAGTAACATTATGTAAGAGTTACCTGCAACGTTCTCTTCTTTTCTCTCGTTAAAATTGAAAACAGTATAGCTCTACACAATTTTAAATTTCAGATGTTCTTGTTTTCTTACTAAAATGTACATTCAAGAGCAAGACGAAGGCAAATGTGACACAACTTAGGCAATAATCAATAAAAGAATAAAAATCAGTGCATTAAAGTAAAATTTATCATTTCAATAAAGAGAGAAGACAGGGCTTTGCCCTAAGTAGACTTAGTAAAATATCATTATTTATTATTGGACTTTACGTTCTTTAACTTAATGAGCTCATGCTTGAACCATATCTGTGTGGACATTTCAGTACATATAGTTTGTTCCAAATTTTTAATCATTATACCTTATTGATTTTACATTTATGAAGTTCTTAAATCACGTTTTCTCTTACAAAACAAGTGTTTTTAGCAGCACTGAGTTTGACAACAGTTCTATGTTTTTTGGTGTTTGTAAGTAAGTTGTAGCTTGCCATCTGCAGGTTAGATAAGGAAATAACTGATGAGAAAGGATAATGGTGAAAAAATTGTTTAGATACTGGCTCATGTTATAATAATGGCAAAGCGTAATTTTTATAACATTTTGCCTTTATAATTGTGTTCAGGGTTATTGCAAAAATATTTTTTATATTCGTTTCTATGTGAAATACTTAGTAAAACATAAAATGCAAAAAACATAAAAAATTAAAAATATTGTTTAATGTTTCGGACCCTTCCCTGGGCTGCCACCTTATCGTGGTGGAGGGATTAGAGCGTCCCAATGACCCCTTATGATGAGTGCGATTAATAGACGTCGTGTTTCCTCGCCCAGACGCGGGTCACCGGGGTCCCACTCTGGAGCCAGGCCTGGAGGTGGGGCATGCTGGATAGCGCCTTTTGGCCGTGCTTTTACCCATTGAGCTCAGCCGGGCACAGCCTGAAGAGAAAACATAGGTCCCCCTTTCCAATGGGCTCACCACCTGTCGGAGGGGCAGAAGGGGTCGGATGTGTTGTGTAATGGGTGGCAGTAGAGGGCGGGGACCTTGGCGTTCTGATCCTCAGCTAAAGAAGCTGGATCCTGGGTCCTGGATTGTCACCTCTCTGGTGGGGAAGGAGCCTGAGCTCGTGCGCGAGGTTGAGAAGTTCCGACTAGAGATAGTTGGACTTACCTCAATGCATGGCTCTGGCTCTGGAACCAGTCTCCTTGAGAGGGTCTGGACATTCTTCCACTCTGGAGTTGTCCCTTGTGAGAGGCGCCGAGCAGGAGTGGGCACACTTGTTGCCCCTCATCTTGGTGCCTGTACGTCTGGCTTTACCCCGGTGAACGAGAGGGTGGCCTCCCTCCACATACATGTGGGGGGACGGGTTCGCACTGTTGTTTTTGCTTACGCGCCAAACAAAAGTTCAGATTACCCTCCCTTTTTGGAGTCCTTAGAAGGGGTACTGCAGAGTGCCCCTCCTGGGGGACTCCCTTGTTCTGCTGGGAGACTTCAACGCTCACGTGAGCAATGACAGTAAGACCTGAAGGGACATGGTTGGGAGGAATGGCCCACCTGATCTGAAATCGAGTGGTGTTCTGTTGTTGGACTTCTGTGCTCATCATGGATTGTCATAAGGGTGTCCATATGTGCTCTTGGCACTAGGACACCCTAGGCTGTAGTTCAATGATCGACTTTGTTGTTGTTTCATCTGACCTGTGGCCGCATTTCTTGGGTGAAGAGAGGGGTGGAGCTCTCCACCCACCACTACCTGGTGGTAAGCTGGCTCCGATGGTGGGGGAGGAAACCGGTCAGACCTGGTAGGCCCAAATATATTGTGAAGATGCTGTGCCTCTATTGTTGAGGCCGCTAGTCGGAGCTGTGGCTGCAAGGTTGTCGGTGCATGTCGTGGCGGCAACCCTCGAACACACTGGTGTGGACCGACGGTGAGGGAAGATGTCAAGCTAAAGAAGGAGTCCTATCTGGCTTTATTGGCCTGCGGGACTCCGGAAGCAGCTCGTGTACTGGCAGTCCAAGTGCCAGGCAGCTAGGCTGGTTGCTGAGGCAAAAACTCGGCCGTGGGAAGAGTTTGGAGAAGCCATGGAGTAATAACTCCGTATGGCTTTGAGGCGATTCTGGTCCACTGTCCGGCGTCTCAGGAGGGGGAAGCAGTGCAGTACCAACACTGTTTATAGTGGGGGTGGTGTGGTGCTGACCTCGACTCGGGACGTCGTGTGTCGGTCGGCGGAATACTTCGAAGACCTCCTTAATCCCACCAACACGTCTTCCATTGAGGAAGCAAAGCCTCGGGACTCCAGGTCGGGTTTTCCCATCTCTGGTACTAAGGTCACAGAGGTGGTTAAAAAGCTCCTCGGTGGCAAGGCCCCGGGGGTGGATGAGATTCGCCCTGAGTACCTTAAGGCTCTGGATGTTGTGGTGTTGTGTTAGTTACGCGACTCTGCCATATTGCGTGGACATCGGGGGCAGTTCCCCTGGATTGGCAGACTTGGGTGGTGGTCCCCCTGTTTTAAAAGGGGGACCGGAGGGTGTGTTCCAACTCCAGAGGAATCACACTCTTAAACCGGTTATGAAGCGTCCGTTAGTTTGACTGAAACCTTACGTATATATATAGCAAAATATGAACAAATAAATATACCACCAAATTATTATTATTTTTTCACATACAAGAGAAAATCGGAAAAGATTCTGATCACATTTCAAGCGCCCTCCAACCCGGAAGTCGTGACGTCGCTTCGTGAACGTTCATTTAAACATGGCGGATTACAGCACTATATGCAATAGCGAAAACGAGAAATCTGAAAGCGAAACTTCGACTTCAACCGAGCGATTCCTACCAGGTGACCATTCTGATGTATCGGTGGAAGAATATTTGTGTCTCGAGCCTCACATGTTTGACCCGGACGTTTCAGATGAAGAGAAGGCAGCGGACGAACAACAGCCTTCCGAGTCGGACAAGGAGTGGAGATTGGACGTTGGGAGATTAGATGAATGGTAGGACACGTTTTTTCATTTGACAAGGTACTTCAAATATTTTTACGTTGACATCATTTTCTTTTAGGCACCATAGATATTTAATGACTAAAATGCCGGTTTACCCATGAATAGCACGATCAATTCAGCTGTAATGATACAGTGTAAAATTCAGTTCAATGAATTATTATTCCATTGCCCCCTTTCTTTGAGCTTCCGAGGGCGCTTGGTCTTGTTGGCATTAAGCTTTCTAGGAATCCAGCATCTGATATTTGATCATTAAATGTATTTAGCATGATATAAGAGACAATTCAAAGTATAATTATTCATTTATTTCTCGATCCACTGTATATATGTGGACGCATTGTATATACCCCATGCACCTTTTCCTCTTTTTGGCACCTTCTTTTGATTATTGAGCCGACGTGACAAGCGGAATTCTCCACTGTGAGATCAAAAAGTCTATCTTATCTTATCTTAAATAAAGAGATGAGGACAAAATGTATCACTAAAATGAATGAGCATTTATTCACAACTAAAAATTAATTAATGCCATGGCCTAGTTAGGCCCAACAATGAGGTGCTAGTTATCATAAAGAATCACTTGACAACAATTTATAAACAGTATCGGTACATTAATATTTAGCCTACCTACATACTAGCATAACAAAAGTCAATAATAATAATATATCAAAATATACACTGAGTAATATTGAGGCCTAAAGATTTCCTTAATGTAAATCCATTTCCAACTTACCATAAATGCATTAATAGTGAATTTAGCAAATCAGTTATGGTGTGTAATTCATATACAAATATACAATTAATCAATCTTATTTTTAGGTGTTCCTGTTCTCACTGCCAATTATGGATTTGGCGAGATAGTGCATCTATTGCCAGGAAATGGGCTTGGTTGTTGCTAAGATGGAAGAAGCCAGAGAGCATATGGATAGAGAAATGCCTGGCTGTATCACTGACCATCCTAGCATCCAGATTAGATAGATAGATAGATAGATAGATAGATAGATAGATAGATAGATAGATAGATAGATAGATAGATAGATAGATAGATAGATAGATAGATAGATAGATAGATAGATAGATAGATAGATAGATAGATAGATAGATAGATAGATAGATAGATTTATTGTCATTTTGCATGCACAAAGTGCGTACAGAATGAAATTTCGTTTGCATACAGCTTGAAAAGAATCACTCTAGAAATCACTCTAAGAAATCACAGTAGATTGCACTATTTTTCAGGATAAAGATGCAGCAGCGATTTATGTAAACAATTGAGATGAAAAACAATGTAACACTGTAAGCAATTATTTCACAAAGAACATCTAATTATCTCCGTATATATGCAGTGGAATTATGTGCTATATTATTAGCTTGAGAATGGGTGAAGGATACTAATTTAAATAAAATAATAATTTGTAGGAATTATCTGCATTGAGTATTCAAAAGGGATGTACAAATAATCATCAAAATATATTATATGAGGTTATAACTGTTCATCATAGAATATGTGAACAAAATAAAAATGTAATATTATTTTGGACTCATGTTGGTATTTTGGGAAATTAAAGAGCAAATAGGTTGGCTAAGGAAGATATTAAAAAGGAATATATTGATATGCCAGTAAAGTATCGGAAGGCAAAAAATCGGAAGGCAAAAGTATTGTTTGGAGAGAAAGCAAGAAGATATGGAAAAGTAGGTGGGATAATGAAATAAATGGAAGGCAACTATATATGATACAAAATACAGTTGATGTAGTAAGGATTAGAGGAATAAACAGGAGGGAGGAGATAATTATAGATAGAATAAGAACCCCAAAAAAGCCAAAGACCCCCTCCCCCGGAGCACCGAGGCAGTCGTCTTTAAAATGACGATCCACAAACGGGCTCTAAGTGTCTTTTGGCCACTCATGCAATCTTTCATCTTCATGGGAACAGTACATAGTGACACAACGATGAGGCATTTTGTAAAAAAAAGCAGTGAAAACAAAACAACGTTATCGATTTAGTACTCAGACAGTATAGTGGGTGCAGACTTCCGGGTTTTGCGACTCATCGTGTGACGTCACTGGGAAAGTCCGCCTAGCGAGATCGTTTTGATTCCATGGATTTTGCGAACGCAAAAAACAAAAGATGCGGATAGGAGACCGAAAAAAATTATCAGAAGTAATAAATAGCTATGTGGACATCATCTGTGAGAAAAATCTTGCTGATCTGCCTCTTCAACGAATAATACTTCATAACCGGTTTAAGCCTCCCTGGTAAGGTCTATTCCGGGGTTCTGGAAAGGAGTGTCCGTCTGATAGTCGAATCTCGGATTCAGGAAGAGCAGTGTGGTTTTCGTCCTGGCCGTGGAACACTGGACCAGCTCTATACCCTCAGAAGGATTCTGGAGGGGGCATGGGAGTTTACCCAACCAGTCTACATGTGCTTTGTGGATCTGGAGAAGGCATTCAACCGTGTCCCCCTGGGGGTCCTGTGGGGGGTACTCCGGGAGTATGGAGTACCGGGCCCTTTAATAAGGGCTGTCAGGTCTCTGTACGACTGGTGTCAGAGTCTGGTCCGCATTGCCGGCAGTAAGTCGAACTCGTTTCCGGTGAGAGTTGGACTCCGCCAAGGTTGCCCTTTGTCACTGATTCTGTTCATAACTTTTGTGGACAGAATTTCTAGGCGCAGCCAAGGTGTTGAGGGGATCCGTTTTGGTGGCCTTAGGATTGCGTCTCTGCTCTTCGCGGATGATGTGGTCCTATAGACCAGTTCATTGTTATTGTTTTGATCCGGGTTTTTCGCGCATGCGCGCCGGACTGGTTGGCAAAAGACGAACACAATGGCGGACGCAAACAGCGAAACTGACGAGTTCTCCACATATTTTTGTTCTTTAGATAACGTATCACAAGATCGTTTTAAGAGTAAGTTGATGGTTGATGGTATCAGATTGCCAGATCCACACAGCAAAAGCCTGAAGGGACGGAGCGAGTCTGTGAAATGCTGGCCAAGTGTTCCGTACCGCGACATATACAGCTGAATTATAAACACGCAGGCCAGTACAGACGAGAGAGCACGAAAGCCCCTGAAACCACTGGACGGCTGCAATTATTTTATATCGGGAAAAAGGCTCCGCGACGCCATGAGGGATTAAGCGGGTCAGAAAATCGATGGATGGATAGATGTTGTTCACACGTTTGTGCAACAGCACAAAGCGGCGTCACACACAGACCGCGTCTCAGATTTTATATCAGGAAAAAGGCTTCAGCAACGCCCGCGACGCCATGAGGGATTAAGCGGTCAGAAAATGGATGGATGGATGTTGTTCACATGTTTGTAACACCAGAAAGCAGCGTCGGACACAGGCCGCGTCTCAGCAGAGGAAGACCCGCCCGGTAGGATAAAAAAACATTGTTTACTACGGATTATTTTGGTGTTTTTGTCTTGTTAAAATGGGTGGCGTGTCGGCGACATTGCAGCGTAAACACAGAAGTACTAGCGCCCGTGAACGGGGGCGTAATGGAGCAGCAGCAGCCGCCGCCGCTGTCTGAAGCTGCTGCGGCGGCTGCTGTAGCCACCTCCCCTCCGCCGCTATTTAAGTAGAACAATGACTAGAGCAGAATTAAGTTGTATTTACCGGAGATGAAGTGTAGACTGTGTCATGATTTGTCTTTGGATGAACCCGGACACAGCACGCACACACAGAGCTTGTTCTTGAAGTGAGTTTTATTGTACAGAATGATGAGTGAATGATGAGAGGAACCAGAGTCTTTATGGACGGAGGTGAAGGGTGCGGAAGCTGGCTAGCAGGAGGAACACGGGGAGACTGACCCGGAGGAGACTCGGGAGCGAAGGACTTGAAGGCGTTGAACTGAGCTGCATGACTGGAGAACGTAGAACTGAGTTGCAGAGCTGAAGACCGTGGAGCGGAGTTGCAGAGCTGAAGACCGTGGAGCTGAGTTGCAGAGCTGAAGACCGTGGAGCTGAGTTGCAGAGCTGAAGACCGTGGAGCTGAGTTGCAGAGCTGAAGACCGTTGAGGTTGCTGTAGATTTCACCGTGTAGCTGAGAGGATTCTTGGAGGTGCAGATAGGCGCGGGCGCAGGAACTCTGGCAACCAGACGTGGGAAAATCTCTGGTTGCTGAAGATGTTGCCGTGCAGCCGAGAGGATTCTTGGAGGTGCAGATAGGCGCGGGCGCAGGAACTCTGGCAACCAGACGTGGGAAAATCTCTGGTTGCTGAAGATGTTGCCGTGCAGCCGAGAGGATTCTTGGAGGTGCAGATGGCGCGGGCGCAGGAACTCTGGCAACCAGACGTGGGAAAATCTCTGGTTGCTGAAGATGTTGCCGTGCAGCCGAGAGGATTCTTGGAGGTGCAGATGGCGCGGGCGCAGGAACTCTGGCAACCAGACGTGGGAAAATCTCTGGTTGCTGAAGATGTTACCGTGCAGCCGAGAGGATTCTTGGAGGTGCAGATAGGCGCGGGCGCAGGAACTCTGGCAACCAGACGTGGGAAGATCTCTGGACAGAGGCGCAACAGAGGATGAAAACAGACTGAGACTGAACGGGAGTGAACACTACGGGCCGGCAACGAGAGCAGAAAGAGGTATGTTTAAATAGGGGTGGGACCAGGTGGAGGCAGTTGCGGGTTAATTGCAGCCTGACAGGTGGAACCCATCAGGCTGCGCAGTAACGAGAGAGAGGGAGAGAGGCTCAGCATGCAGCCCTCACGCTGCATCCTGACAGACTGCAAATTCTGTTGTAGAATGATGGCTCCCCCAGTCCATTAGGAGTGTCTGCCTGTGCTCTTTTCATTGAAAATATCAATTTTTTTCTTCGTCCTTCCTCCTTCGGTAAACGACAGAAACGTACATCCAACGATTTGGAATGCCTCTGTGTGCAACCGGGAGCACAACAAGTCGTAGGCACTGTTTAGATTCCAAAAATAAACGAAGTAAAAGTACGCTCTAAATCACCCGTTTTGTCATGTAGTAGACGAGAGCAGCTCTGTTTTTTGCCAACCACAGTGCCCGGATGTAGCGCTGACGTCACGCGTGAACTACCCTATTGGCTTCATCAGGGCGTGATCTAAATTTCTCACTGGAGCAGTCCACAACCGAGTGTGAAGCGGCTGGGATGAGGATCAGTGCCTCCAAATCCGAGACCATGGTCTTGAGCCGGAAAAGGGTAGAATGCCTTCTCCGGGTTGGGGAGGATGTGCTGCCCCTAGTGGAGGACTTTAAGTATCTTGGGGTCTTGTCACAAATGAGGGGAAGATGGAGTGGGAGATCGACAGGTGGATTGGTGCAGCGTCTGCTGTGAAGCGGGCGCTGTACCGATCCGTAGTGGTGAAGAGAGAGCTGAGCCAAAAGGCGAAGCTCTCGATTTACAATCAACAGTATGTTCCTACCCTCATCTATGGTCATGAGCTTTGGGTCATGGCCAAAATAACGAGATCCCGGATACAAGCAGCCGAAATGAGTTTTCACCATAGTGTTTCTGGGCTCTCCCTTAGAGATAGGGTGAGGAGCTCAGTCGCCCGGGGAGGCTCAGAGTAGAAATGAGCCAGTTGAGGTGGCTCGGGCATCCGGTTAGGATGCCTCCTGGACGCCTCCCTGGTGAGGTGTTCCGGGCACATCCTGCCGAGAGGACATCCATAGGGAGACCCAGGACACGATGGAGGGACTATGTTTCTCGGCTGGCCTGGGAACACCTTGGAATTCCCCCAAGGTGTTCCCAGGAGCTGGCCCAAGTGGCTGGGGAGAGAGACGTCTGGGCCTCCCTACTGAGATGGCAAGACAAAAGGGGCTCTGGGACTTGATATGAAAATCATTCCAACTGATGTGTGGCCTGTCAGGGGAACTCCAGGACAACATTAGACTCTCGAGAAGGGAAAATGAAATGCATGTCTGCTCATGATGGTTGCCTAACATGATTAGGTGAATGGGTTTGGATTTGTTGGTAATAGTTTGGAGTGGATTTCCATTAAGAGCAGCAACTTTAAGTTGAATGGTGGGAACGTTTTAATTTAGAAACCAACAGAGGATTGTGAGATTTTGTCCGGAACCAGAATCAATGAGGGCAAAGGTAGAATAATGTTGACCACTGGAGACAATGCTTGTCTTTAAAAAGAACCGAGGGGTTTTGCTATCATGCACTGCACCCACAAGAACCCCCTGAGCTACTGGTGGGCATTGTCTTTAGGCCTAGTAGTACAGTTTAAATGAAAATGGCCCTGTTGACTGCAGCAGAGGCAAAGTGTGGCAGTTAGACATCTCTGCCTCTCCTTGCTGGTCTGTCGGTTGCATAGATTCCTCAGTAGAGGGCCCTCTGGATGGGCTGATCCCCTGCTTTCCTCACTGAGACAACTAGCAAAGGACAAGGCTACAAGTCAAACATTTTATTTTTCATTTAACCACTCCTGGAAGAGGAGTCAATAAGCCCATCTAAAGTATTAGGCTTGTCTCGACTAGCAAGCTCATCCTTCATCTTTTCACTATGTGCCTGCCTGAATGCACTTTTAAGGGCAGGGGCATATTCATATGCCCGGGCACATATGAACATATTCCAGCCTGCAGCTGCAGCTAGGGCCCCAAACTTGACCGCTAGCTACTGGACGATTATCCTTCTTCAATGACCATAATTGAATAGTTACCTGAGAGGAACAGAGGAATTAGTCAAGAAAAACTTGGAACCATGGAACAACTTGGAGTAAGGTTCTGATCAGGTGAACTAATGCTCTGACACCTTCAATCCATCTCTAACCACCATAACTTCTCCTACTAATTGGCGTAAATGTAACACACCTCTGGCTGGTGTCCACCTGTTGCACCTTGTCTACTTGACAAAGTAGAAAGGGCTCTTGTCAAGAAAACAAGCCCCTGCACATCTCTTTCTGATATTTTTATTACCAGTTTATGGCAGGTGAAATTCCATTTAATAAAGGTCTGCATCCAGTGGTGCTCTGTGTTACAAATGTAGCTTTGAATACTGCTTGCTAATTTGATCTTAATTAGGGAAATGGGCCACTTGTGAATTGACTTAAATTTGTATTTGTTGTCTGTGTTCAGTTTGCAGAGAAATATGGCAATGTTTTCAGTCTTCATCTCCTTGGAGGAAAAGCTGTGGTCATTAATGGATACAAACACGTGAAAGAGGCTCTTGTTGAAAAAGGAGAAGACTTCATGGATCGGCCCACCATTCCATTGTTTTCCGAGGTTTTCAAGAACAAAGGTTTTATTTGTTTAATCTACAGTTACCTTTGCTTGTAAAAACTGTAAATGTTAAGTTGGTGAGGACTGTTCTATCCTCAGTGTTAATGAATGTTCCTGTTTTAAAAAGGTATTGTGATGTCCAGTGGTTACCCATGGAAGGTACAGAGGAGGTTTGCTCTTCATGCCCTGAGAAACTTTGGTCTGGGAAAGAAGACCATGGAGCGATACATCCAGCAGGAGTGCCAGTATCTCACTGAAGGTTTTGCTGATCAGCAAGGTACAAAATAATAACCTGACCCTAGCTAGATGTATTTCGCTCCACCTGGATGTGAGTGAAGCTAGACGGAGTTAGGCGGAGCGATATCAATCTGGCTAGGGTCAGGTTAACAAAATAAACCATCAACCAAATTTGATTTGTTTTTCAAAAGAATGTGATCTGAGAACATGCTGTCCTCGATTCTCTCTGCAGTCTTGATTTTTATCCTGTGGTTTATAATGCTTTCTTTTTTTTGACAAAATGACCGCTTTTGGTCTAAAATCTATTTTTATTTGAAAGGCAAGCCATTTTCTGGTCAGACACTGATAAACAATGCCGTGTCCAACATCATCTGCTGTTTGGTCTTTGGGAGCCGATTTGAGTACGATGACAAGGAGTACCACACTATTCTTGATAACTTTAATGAGATTTTGCGTCTACAAGGAGGTTTTTGGGTGCAGGTAAGTCTTCTTTTTTTAAAGAAATGTATTTTACACTATGGACACAATCAACGAAAAATGATTTGTCCAATATTGTATGGCAGAAGATCCTAACACAGCTACAAACATGCATTGCTGTTTATACCACTCATCTATATTTATGTCTGTAGTTGATAAAGGTATTATTAGAGAATCATATGAATGTCAGATCAGATCACATGAATATTAATTTTGTTTACTACCAGTTTGCATACAGGATATTAGCATCAAAACAATTTCTTTCCCCTTAAGAAGACATTTTATCTTTTCTGATCTTCAGGTATACAACATGTTTCCCTCTGTGATGAAGTGGCTGCCAGGACCTCATAAGTCAATATTCATCCATCTACAGAAGCTAATTGACTTTTTAGAAATTCGGATCAAAGAACACAGAGAGAACCTTGACCCCTCATCTCCAAGAGACTACATCGACTCCTTTCTGATAGAAATGGGAGACGTAAGCGTTGGATTCTTTTAATTAGATGATATATGCAAAGCCCTGATTATATTTAGCTGTTAATAAACAAGATTTTGTAGCAATACCTAGAGGGTGTATAACAATGTTTTGACAAGTTTCGATTTTCAGTCGGTATTTGGCTTGTAGCTTAAAGTCTCATGATAGTCATTTTCCTTTCTGTGTGTAATGATTACTGCCGGTGAACCCGATATTCAGCCCGACACAGAGTTACGATTAAAAGGTTTAATGAGAATGTTGAGTAGTGGCGGTTGAGGCAGACAAGTAGAACCAGAATTAGCAGATGAATCTTGGCAGCAGGTGTAGGTCTGCAAATATGAGTAGAAGACCAGATGATGCAGGCAGGAAGAGACCAGACTGAGCCATGTGGGTCGGGCTGAACCCGAACTGGCAGAGCAAACGGCTTGGACTAACAGGAAAGCAGGCAGGACTGCAGCACGCAGACACAGTGACATTATCAGAAGAGCCCAACTGGAGTGGCTGGAGCTCACAGGAAAAAACAGGAAGAACTGCAGCACGCAGACACAGGTAACTTAACTGAGGAGTCCAGCAGGTTGATCAAAAGTGTCCAGTAGCGCAGGACCCATCACACTGAGCGGAAAACGAGGACGAGAGAATTGCGGGGAGAAGGGAGACCTTCTGGCCAGGATGAGTAGGCTGAGGCAAGTATATGTAAGCAGATGCACAAGTGACCAGAGTTGAATCTAATTAGTGGCAACAGGTGGAGATGATGTAGAGGGGGTGGTCGCTGGAGGCAGACTGAGTTGATAGGATAGTGACTGGTGGCTGAGAGGTGACAGGTGGAATGAGAAAAGTCCAAAAGAGTCCAAAAGCAAAAATAAACAAAAACCCAAATCATGCCACAATGCCTGAAGTCAAATAATATGGAATGGAATGGAGGAAGAAAGTTGGCTGAATATACCATGGATGAATGCATGAATGTATCTTGGAGTCTCCAGTTGTAATCTCAGCTCCCATGGTGGACATTTACTAGAGCAGGAAGTCAAAATTTTTGTGTACCAAATGTCACAAAATGGGATCCAGTCAACTCCGTCTCATTTTTAGCTGATAGACATGCAAGAATTTTAATGTAAAAGTCAAAGAGGAGTGTTGGCACTTTATTGTTCAGTTAGTGGGTTAGAACAGTAAAAAACACACACAACTGTTTTCCCGTTATTGTTTCAACATATCGAGACTGCCTAATATAAGGAGAATCACGTCTGTCTAAACTCCATTCATGATATTTAAGCTCAATATTGTACCTTCTCAACAAGCAAACAGCACTGTGGTCATTTCCAGATTTCTGATGGAAATATAATTTGCTCTGATTATCTCTCATCTCCAGAGATTCTGTCTCCCACAACAAAAAGTCTAACTTGCTGAGTCCATTCCAGCTGTCTGCTTTATTCTTGGAAGACATTTTGTTTCTACATAGGTTGCTGGTAGTGTTAGCCTTTAAATCCAGGTCTTAATCTCAGTCAGACTTTACATACACAGTGAAAACATATCAAAACTAAACAATTTCAAATTATTTAATCTCATCCTTACTTTTCCTGCTAAACTCTGCCAAACTTCGCTGTGTCCGTTCGGTTGACTTTGGGGATCTGTTTGGAAGCAGTTGGACCTGGTGACCAGAAGGCAGCTCTCAGGGTGAAAACCCTCATTTGGGCATCAAGTCTGGATGAGCTTTACACAGATCTACAGTGGGCTGTGCTCGGCCTGTGGAGCGTGGGATCTCCTATTGGCCTGCAGGGTTGTGGTTTGTTTCCCCGGTCAGCTTTCTCCTGCATAGCTTAGAAAGATCACAGCTGCTTTGATTTTTATATTGGTTTCACAGAAAACAGACTTTACTCAGCTTGGTCCAACCTGCACATGTTGGCGGTTCTCTGAACTCCATGAGGGCCCATGGAATAATAAGGGAGATGAGACCGTCTCTATACTTTGCTACTGAAGCAGAGAGGAAGATTGTCTCGAGGGGCTAGGCTTTAAAGAGTGGGCACCCTGGTGTGAGGAGGCAGTTTCTTAGTGAGTGACTCTGTCACAGTCTCACGTTTCTTGTGGCTTTAGCCTATAGTCTGATTTTATATTCCCTTTGCTGATTTCCTAACACATTGCATTATGCACAAGTGCACGAGTGAACCAATGTTTCTCATGTCTTTGGCAGAAAGAGGACAAAGATTCTGGTTTTGATCTCCTCAACTTGTCAGCTTGCGCTCTGGACCTGTTTGCTGCTGGAACTGAAACCACCACCACTACTTTGCACTGGGGGCTGTTGTACATGATTTACTACCCTGACATACAAGGTGGGTGAGGGACATTCAGTGGACTTTAACAGACCAGCTTTACATTGGAGTAAAATAGAGTAAGGTGTACATTTTCCCACTGGACAGACTCACAGTGAGTTGTTTTCATCGTGTACAGAGCGTGTCAATGCTGAGATCAATGCTGTGATTGGTTCATCCAGACAACCTGCTGTGGCTGACAGGGAAAACATGCCCTACACTGATGCAGTCATCCATGAGATACAAAGGATGGGAAACATCCTTCCTCTCAATGTGGCTCGCATGACAAGCAAAGACACCACCCTGGATAAATACTCAATTCCAAAGGTACATTATTTACTTTGGGCATCATTTATTTTGGGAGTGCTCATTGACTTTTATTATTTTTCAACATTGTCTTAACTGATCACACAGGTACAACCTTTTCTCCTGATTGCCCTACACAATAAGGAACATAAAAAAATGTTAAAATAATAACTGATAACTTTCTATAGAGTTATTACATTTGTAATGACTAGATGTTTAAATATCTCTCTACTGAAAAATACCCAACAAATACTGCATAGATACCCAGTAAGTATCAAATACCCAATGGGTCTATTATAAACAGGTACACAATACCCCAATGGATATATATATTTTTTTTTTTTGTTCTTTTTTTCTTTACTCCCTGTACTGATTAGATATGACCTAAAAACTGAGCAGGAAAATACTGTATATTTTAATGAAGCTCTTATTTGTTTTAAAATTTCAGGGCACCATCATCATAGCAACACTTCACTCTGTCCTCCATGATGAGTCCATGTGGGAGACTCCACACTCCTTCAACCCCCAGCACTTTCTGGACCAGGATGGTAAATTTAGGAAAAGAGACGCCTTTATGCCTTTTTCTGCAGGTGTGTAGGTTATCTTGGTATTTTAAATTTCACTTTTGCTCTACCTGAGACAATATACAATGATAATAAGCTTAACTTGTCCTTATTCAAAAAAGTAAGGAACAATGTAATCAGTGAAAAAAAATGGGAATGAAGGGAAATTGAAATCAGTTGGAGGTTAAAATACTATTTTTTGTTTAAAACTTGGAGTTAGATTTTGCTGAAGAGCTACCAAAACTAGATTGTTCCTTGTTTTGGTTGAATATTAAATGGCATTTTTAAAACAGAGAAAAGTTGTCATTTTTTAAGAACTATATAAGCACTGAAGGCAGTGAACATTACAACCAAATGAGACATTATTAAAGCAATCTATTTATTGCCACCCTAGTAAAGATCTGCAAAATCCCTTCAAATAACAAACTAATAAATTTGAATTGCAGTAACACAATCCCTCAACAAATTATTAAGTAAAGTTGCTCCACCTCTCCTGATTGCTCTGCCTCTGCTGAAACTCATTCCCTCTTATTAGCTCATTTGGTTTGCCTGTCATTCTCTCCCCTGCCTCAGTATATTTATACATTTGTTGCTCCAACTATTGGCACCCTTGATGATGCCAATTAAACATATGTGACTGGAGCATTTTTTTATTCATACTTTCATATAAGCTTTGTAAAGTTCATAAGAGAAAACTTGCAATTAATAATCCATGGATCTTATTTATCTCGGGAGTAAATATGATGTGGACAGAAATACACACCAAGACGGATTTGGCTGTGTCTGACAAACTTCATGATACCTATTTTAAAATGGATTCAAATACAGCCCTTTATTTAACCAACTCTTTACCAAAACTGTAAGGTTTAAAAAAAGAAAAAAAGAATACATACTCTCTGAACTCTTTAAAGCTTGGTGAAGGAGCTTACCTGGGTCTGTGGTCGGGAGGATGTAATGACTGTAGTGTTAACCTACATGATAGGCTCGAATGCAAAAGGAATGAAAACTTTTTCTTGACCCCTTTTTTTCCTATTGAACCACACGTCTATCGATTGATATATAATTTATTGTATTGTCATCCATGCCTAGTTTACACTTTATAAGGTAGAAGGAGACTGAACTCGGAGCGGGGCTTTTGGATCACTGCATGGCTCAGCAGGACCCTTTTATTTTTATTAAACTTTCGAACAAAACATTGGGCAGCTTACTGTCTGGCTGCCCAATGGCAATCCTCGAGGGACATTTAACCAGCGTGTGTAATATGGGAAAAAGTTGTTTCTAGACACAACAATGAGGAAACAGATTTTTTTCAATTATAAATAGCGCACACTAAATATATAATTTTTAATGTTACAACAAAAAGTAACTCAAAAAGTCATGATTTATTTCACATTTGTTAAAGAACGACAACAGAGGGGAAATATGACCTCCAGAAAAGCTCAGTACTGTGTTCTAGGCTTCCAGTAGTGTTGCCACGTCCTCTTGTTGTCAGCTTGTTCATTTATAAAGTTTATAATGATAGCAGTTAGCAGTTAGAGACTATGTTAGTCCTGCTCAAGTTTCCTTATTTATCATCGGTTTGATGGTAGCAAAGCTAATATTTTTGTTTGTGAAATATGAGTTTGCAAAGCTAGTTTTCAGGTTGGCTGTGTCCACCACTGGGTGTGGCATAGGTATTATAACGCTATTACAGCTCTTCTGGCTTCATGCAGTTTCATTTTTACATTTACACGTTTTTGCGCAGAAACAATATTCAGCTTTGTGGATGTATTTCTTTAAAATCAGAAATACAAGATAATATCTCATTCAAATGGAGAAATATTTGTTGACCTAGATGCTGCTACGAAAAATAGCTTCTTTCAGAATCAGAATCAGAATCAGACATACTAGTCATATCACTTCACCCTGGAAATCCAAGTGAAGTGATGTGACTTGTGCAAGAACAGTGCAGAGAATGCATAAAAGACAGTTACAGAGGGGGGGGGGGGGGGGGGGGGTGGGGGGGGGGGGGTTGGTTGTTAGAATTACTGAGGGAGGCGTTGTAAAGATTGATGGCCACAGGCAGGAATGATTTCCTGTGACGCTCAGTGGAGCATCTGGGTAAGAGGAGCCTTCTGCTAAAAGAGCTCATCTGCTGGGTCAGTGTGTCATGGAGAGGGTGTGAGACATTGTCTAAGATGGACTGTAGCCTGGACAGCATCCTCCTCTCTGCCACTGCCGTCAGAGTGTCCAGCTCCTCCCCCACAACATCCCCGCCCTCCTGATCAGTTTGTTCAGTCTGTTGTTGTCGGCAGCCCACAGCCCACTGCCCAGCAGCATGTGACAGCGAAGAAGAGCGTGCCGGCAACAACAGACTCATAAAACATCCTCAGCAACGTCCCACAGATGTTAAAGGACCTCAGTCTCCTCAGGAAAAAGAGTTGGCTTTGGCCCTTTTTCCTAAACTTGCCAGATTTTACAAAGCTGTTACTGAAAGCTCACACAACTGGCAATTGGTACCAGTATGATTAATGCAAACTTATATTTGTCTCCCATCATGCACAACGGGGATGTTGGTAGGGAAGGTGCAAGAAAATTCCTTAAAGCTTGCCGAAAAGTCCCCATTATTATATGGTTGGGATGGTATTTTAATAAAAATAGTATCACTGCAGCCTTTGGATAAAGTAAACAGTGTTCTCTATATTATAATTGGGACATTGCTACAGGAATCTATTTATTTACTCCTCTAAAGATTTAAAAAAAAAATGTGTGTAACACTAAGGCGTTGTAATGTGTGTTTTCAGGTAAACGTGTGTGTCTTGGAGAGCAGCTGGCCAGGATGGAGTTATTCCTCTTCTTCACCTCCCTCCTTCAGAGGTTTAAATTCTCCCCTCCTCCAGGAGAGCAGCCTAGTCTGGAGTACAAACTGGGAGCCACTCATTGCCCCAAACCTTACCGCCTCTGTGCCGTACCACGTTAAACCAAAAGAAGTGTTGACAGCGACACTGTGCATCCCTTCTGCTGTGTTTGATCCCAGCGGCGCCTAACTTGTCGGTATTAAAGCAGTTAAGGTATCAAAACTTTGATCTGATACTTTGGTGAAAGTTAGACTATAACCACACAAAATTGTAATATTATTATCCTCGGTTTTTGGTTAATTCCCCAGCTCCTGTCATTCTCAGCAATTGCTTCCACTTGTCAATAAATCAGTTTAACTGCATAGCAGTGTTTTGGGCTGAATTCCGGGTTCACCTTCAAACCAGATCATCACAAAAATGAAATAACTGTAAAGACTTTTGGGATAAATGTGTAGAAATATAGTTGTATAAATAATTTATGCTGGAAAGGAACAGTGTAAATCAAATGGTCATATTTTAATCTAAAATACTTGCCATCCTGCTGTGGAAAATTATGTTTTTTTCTAAATCTGCGGCAAACTCTGTAAGACTTAATTACAAACCTGCTGATATCATTTCTGCACCTGCTGATGGGAATTAGATAAAAATGAAATATTCCTTTGAAAACCCACTTTGTATATGACCAACTTCATTAAAAAAAACATGCAGATAAACGTACTTTTGCAAACTTTCACGATTTTTTATATTCCCTGTTATAAATAGCATCATACCTGTGCAAATACATTTCTGTTGGCTGTGATTGATGTTGTCTAATATTTTGCTGTTAAATGTTCTTAGCATAATGTTGACCTCCTAAAAAAAAAAGAAGCATTTAATGCACTGAAATGAGGAGTTATAATAGATAACAAACAGGGAAAAAAACTTTCAAATGATTAAATGTAATACAATCTAAACTTTTGTTTCATTTTGATTTACAAATATTTATGGTCCTGTTAAATGAAAAGCTACAGTTCTACTTCTGTATTAAAAATCTGCATTTTTTTCTCTGACAAACTTTGAAGATGGAACGAAATATCCTTTATTGTCCCTTATTTGGGGAAATTCAGGCCGTACCAGCAACAAAGTGACAGGCAAAATAACAGCATGCAGATTCACACAAAGGTAAATGTAAAAATACAGAAAATAAGAGGAAAGCTGTTGTGAAATTCAGAGTGTAAGCCAGTGAATGTTTTCAGCTTCAGAGGCAATTTAAATAGTGTGAGATAAGATAAACCTGAACTATCACTGGGAGAAATGTCACTGATAATAGCAAGTCAGTGGAGCAAAAGTAAAACCAGGACAGAGTTGACTGATGGTCCTCTAATCAGTGTATGAAAATAAAGAGCACATCATAAATATACAAAAGTATTCATACCCCTTGAACATTTCTGCATGTTGCCAGATTTCAACAATAAACTTTACAATAATTTATTCATGATACCTGGGTCTTTGTGTTCTGCTTTATTTTTACATCCTGCTCAAGTTCTCCCCCAGCTTTACTGTTTCCTCCTAATCGGTCACACCCGCTTCTCATGCCCGTCAGCATCATACCACCTCAGCAGATTCCTCCAACATACATTGGCAGTTTCATCCATGCCTCTTTGCTCCAGTGGCTTTGCTAGACTTTTTTCAAAGTGTCCGTTATATCAAACATTGCAAAGATAACGCCTCATGTTTCACATGTCTGTTCTGTTTTATTTTTCTTCTCACTACTCCTCCACAAAGACCAGGTTAGAGGTCTGAATGACGAATAACTGTCTGGTCAACAGATTGTCCCACCTGAGATGTGGAACTCTGCAGCTTCTCTAGAATTAACATGGACCTCTAGCCTGACAGCTTACCAGAACAGCCTTGTCTTGGTGTAGTTGCAGCTGGGCTATGTTATGCTATCATGTATTGTTTTAGGTTCAGTATTTTTCAGACCATAAGGCACAGTGGATTATATGGCGCACAGTGAATTAATGTGTCTTTGTGCGTCTTTGTCTGCACATAAGGCGCACTGGACCATAAGGCGCATTAAATATAATATATCACAACCCCCCTTCACGTACACAGCTCTCTCCTGAGAGGGAGAGCTATCCATCTCTGTCGGGAGGACAGAGTAGTTGGACTACACTCAGGGGCGGTTCTAGACCAAATTTACCAGGGGGGCCAAGGTGGGGCCAGTGTTTTTCACAGGGGCACAGAACAAAAAACAATAAAATGGCAATATTTAACTGTGTAATAATATTAAGTGAGCCACTTGTGGCTCTGGAACTGCAGGTTTCAGAACCCTGATCTAGAAGTTGAAAACTTTGCCCCCAGCTCAATACGGCTAAAGCTAAACGTGAAACATCTTAAGTTTTAAATTAATTTTAGAGTAAAGCTGTATGGGTAAAAAATAATATTGGTTAATGTGACCAATAAGTTATGGTTTCTTTGACATTGCAAATAGTTATGAGAAGTTTATTTAACATCATGCTTTTAGTACAGGGGCCATAACAAGGGCCAGGGCCATTTCTGCAGGGGCATGGGCCCCTGTTGGCCCCTGTCTAGAACCGCCCCTGACTACACTGCCCTGTTTCTAACACTGTAACGAACAGTGTTGTATAGTAACGAAGTAAAAATACTTCACTACTGTACTTAAGTATATTCTGGAGTACTTTATACTTTTCTCGAGTATAAGATTTTTTGATAACTTTTACTTTTATTGGTTTAGTTACGAGAGAGAGAGAGAGAGAGAGAGAGAGAGATGCACGCAAGTGTTTTGACCCCACCTACTGGTTGACTGTGACAAAGTCAGGACTTGCCTGGGCTTGTTCATCAGCACCAACAGAATAAGAAGCTGGTTCAGTGGTGAAGCAGGTTAAATGAACCTTGTGGTTTAGGTAAAGCATCTAATAGCAGAGAGTCCTAATTTTCTTAGCTAAATGATACCTGCAGGCACGCCCGCTGACAGGGGGTCAGGGGGCTGGGGGGGGGGGGGGGGGGGGGGGATGGGTCAATTGTCCCAGGCCCAGGACAGAGGGGGGGCAAAACTGACACTCTGGACATAAAAATACAGGCAGAAGTAATTTTTCAGAAAATATTTGTGTGAAAAATATTTAATATTAGAGTAAATATATATATATATATATATATATATATATATATATATATATATATATATATATATATACACTGTATATATTTCGGCACTAGGTTCCCACTCTTCCTGCCAGTGGGACGAAGCGGGGGAACTGAAGGTAATGAGAACAGAGAGGCACTGTGATGCTTCGCGTCCTTGTGACCGCCTGCTTGGAGCAGCTCAGTGTATCAAGCTTGTTGTCGCATATAAAACAGTTCGTTGTAAAGACTTCTTGTCTCCGAGAAGTTTATAGTAAGACATCATGCACACTGTCCTAAAAATTGTTCCACACGTACCGGTATGCACGGAATCCGCGCAGAGTCCGCCTTGAGTATGCGAGGGCCTCCCCAGAGTGAGGTATGCCCGAGTATGTGGGGGCCTTTACATGATTGTACTTCTAGTTACAACATTACAGACAGGCAGTCTCAGAAGTTTGGCCCTGCTGCTGCTGCTGCTGCTGCTGCTGCTGCTGCTGCTGCTGCTGCTGCTGCTGCTGCTGCTGCTGCTGCTGCTGCTGCTGCTGCTGCTGCTGCTGCTGCTGCTGCTGCTGCTGCTGCTGCTGCTGCTGCTGCTGCTGCTGCTGCTGCTGCTGCTGCTGCTGCTGCGAATGGAGCCGTGTCATCTGCAAACTTGTACGTGTAATGAATGAAGCTGGCCGACTAAGCTGGACCGCCAGGCTGCTTATTAAATTTAAACAGATGTGATCATCTCTTATTAGGCAAAGGATGTTCAAAAAAATCACATAGGCGGGAGAGCAATGAAGTGTAATTTTCAGTCGCAACCTGCTAACTGAACGATGAGGTAACACCACTTTTGACACTTTTTTTTTAGCAAACATCCCTATTTCCACGACTTTGATGGCTGGAAATGAGACGGAGCTGACTGGATCTGCTGGTCCAGCCTAATGCGAGCTCCCAGCATGGGCTGTAGTTTCTGTAGGGAGAACTGCCGCAACACCTGCCGACACCTGAGTACATGTTAGCCGCTGACTGAAACACCCATTCAGTTAGAGCGTCCACATGACAGATAATAAAGTAAGGCGTTGCTTTCAAATCATGTTGCTAAAAGCCTCAGCTCACTGATAACCCCGTAGCCATTGCAACAGCGGCTAGTAGCAGCAGCCATTAATTGCAGGAGCATGAAGTTTCCAGCTATGGAATGCTGATGCTAACCAACCAATAGGGAGGAGTTGTGCCCTTAAGGCCGCCTCTCCTTTTTTGCATAATGAGGCAGAAATGCATACGGTAAAGTAAAAAGAGGAGACAAGGAAATGTAAAAAAAAAAAAAACAAAGGCTTGAATAAGGAATATGCAAAAAAAAAATGATATGCATTTCTCGATGAAAACACACATATAAAAAAAAGGAAAAACAAAATATATTCATTTCTTGAAGAAATGAATCATAATCAACACACTTATAAAATATATATAAACAAAAATGTCATAGTAGCTCAAGCAGTATGTTGCCTTTACCATTTGCCTTAAAGCTTAAGCATAGATGAAATGTCACACTTTCAGTAGATTTTATTGTAACAACCTTACGCCTATCTGCAAAAAATACTGCATTAAATGTATGACATGTTTTGTACTGGCTTGCCCTACAGGTATAAAAGGTTTAAAGTGGTTTAGTCCTACATTTAATAAATGCCAATGCAGATTAAGACATCTGCACAGCGAGGGAGAGATGCTTTTATTTTGAAAACTGGCTGTGCTCAGCAGCTCAGTATTTCATAATCCACCTGGACTGAACTGAAGCTGTGTTAGCGGAGCGCAGTCTTGGGGAAATGGAAGCTTTATACAGTCTTCTCGGCTTGGAGTGGTTAGACACCAGGAGTGTTTTAATATTTTTCTGTGTGTTTTTGCTGCTGAGCGATATTTTGAAGAACAGAAAACCAAAAAACTTTCCTCCTGGACCGCAGGCTCTTCCCTTTATTGGAGATCTTCATCGACTCAACCCTGCGAGAATTCACCTGCAGATCACTGATGTATGGGATTATTTATAGGCAACTGTCAACAGGAGCGCTGCGGTACGGCTCTGTCGCGTTTTCTGCCAGGCACCCTATTCCATTAAACGTCTATGCTGTGCATTTATGAGCTTTATAAATTAACAATAAACTGGTCCCGGTGAAATAGAGTGCCTGGCAGAAAACGCGGGGCAGCTTCTCTGTTTTAAAATTCAAATCAGAATAGCTCTACATTTTAAAATCCAGGTGTTCTCAAATGTTTCTGGCCTAAAATGCGCATTCAAGAGTAAAATGAAGGCAAACATGACATATGTTGTAATATCCCTCAAAAGGCACATTTTGGTATCACAGCGGTATACTAAAACACAACTAAGGCATCAATAAAAAGATATAAGTAGGTGCATTAAAAGAAACTAAACTATTTCAATAAAAAAGAAGACAGGGCTTTGCCATAAGTAGAGTCAGTAAAATATCCTGATTTATTGTTGGACTTTACCTTCTGTATGTTACATAATGACCTCATGCTTGAATAGGTACATTTAGAATTTGTTCCAAGTTTTTATAATTGTACCTTATTTATTGAACATTTGTGAAGTTGTTAAATGACAATGTTTCCACAAAAGCAAGTGTTTTCACGAGTATTGAGTTTAACAAGTTTTCTTGATGTTTGTAAGTCAGTTGCAGCTTCTGACATGGTTAGATAAGTGAATAAATAATGAGAAAGGCCAAGTGTGAACTTTTTTTTTGTTACTAGCCAATGGTATAATGATGGCCAAACATATTTTTTAGAACATTTTTCCTTTTCAATTGTGCTCTAATTTATTGCAAAAATATTTTTTATATTAATTTCTATGTGAATTTTTTTTTTTTACAACATGGTGTTGAAGGAAGAAAAAACAAAAACGTTGCTAAATGTTTCAGAAAAGTGATGACTTTACACACGCAGCACCAAGCTTTGATGTCAGTGCAGAACATAATCGCCAATTGGGAATTGACTTAAATGTTAATTTGTTGTCTGTGTTCAGTTTGCAGAGAAATATGGCAATGTTTTCAGTCTTCATCTCTTTGGAGGAAAAGCTGTGGTCATTAATGGATACAAACACGTGAAAGAGGCTCTTGTTGAAAAAGGAGAAGACTTCCTGGATCGGCCCTCCATTCCATTGTTTTCTGAGGTTTTCCAGAACAAAGGTTTTATTTGTTTAATCTACAGTTACCTTTGCTTGTAAAAGCTGTAAATGTTAAGTTGGTGACGACTGTTCTATCCTCAGTGTTAATGAATGTTCCTGTTTTAAAAAGGTATTGTGATGTCCAACGGTTACCCATGGAAGGTACAGAGGAGGTTTGCTCTTCATGCGCTGAGAAACTTTGGTCTGGGAAAGAAGACCATGGAGAGATACATCCAGCAGGAGTGCCAGTACCTCACTGAAGGTTTTGCTGATCAGCAAGGTACAAAATAAGCCATCAACCAAATTTGATTTGTTTTTCAAAAGAATGTGATCTGAGAACATGCTGTCCTCGATTCTCTCTCTACAGTCTTGATTTTTATCCTGTGGTTTTTAATGCTTTCTTTATTTTGACAAATTGACCGCTTTTGGTCTGAAATCTGTTTTGATTTGAAAGGCAAGCCATTTTCTGGTCAGACACTGATAAACAATGCCGTGTCCAACATCATCTGCTGTTTGGTCTTTGGGAACCGATTTGAGTACGACGACAAGGAGTACCTCACTATTCTTGATAACTTAAATGAGATTTTTCGATTACAAGGAAGTTTTTGGGTTCAGGTAATTCTTCTTTTTTTAAACACATGTATTTTACACTATGGACACAGTCAACTAAAATAGTTTCTATTGCCCAGAATGGCAGAAGATCCTAACACAGCTACAAACGTACATTGCTGTTTATACCACTAATCTATATTTATGTCTGTAGTTAGTAAAAGTTTCATTAGAGAATATCATATGAATGTCAGATCAGATCACATGAATATTCATTTTGTTTACTACCAGTTTGCATACAGGATATTACCATCAAAACAATTTATTTCCCCATAAGAAGACATTTTATCTTTTCTGATCTTTAGGTATACAACATGTTTCCCTCTGTGATGAAGTGGCTGCCAGGACCTCATAAGACAATATTCATCCATCTACAGAAGCTAATTGACTTTTTAGAAATTCGGATCAAAGAACACAGAGAGAACCTTGACCCCTCATCTCCAAGAGACTACATCGACTCCTTCCTGATAGAAATGGGAGACGTAAGCATTGGATTCTTTTAAGTAGATGCAGGGGTGGGGCTGGGGGGGGGCAATGGACCCTCTAGAAATCTGATTGTCACCCCCCCCCCCCCCCCCCCCCACACACACACACACACCCAACATGTCACAATGTAGTTGGCACTATTAAACACAAATGGCTGCAATCCAACCAACTAGAGGAAGAACTTTACAGTACATAAAAGTAATTTAGAGAATAAGCTAAGTATCTATCAAAAAATGAAGAACAAATTGCAGAAAAGGTGAGATGTGGAAAAACAGGAAGTTAGTTTTGTAGGATTAAAAAGGCAGGAAACAGAGGAAGCATTTAAGGACACTGGACCTGATTCTCACTATACTTCATGAAACAGGAGAATTTGTTATAATGGTATGTCTAAAATATAAACATGAAAGAGAATTTAGGATGTAAAGGTTTAATGTAGTAAGCACATTGTAAATGAACTTATGGAGCAAACATAGAAATTATTATAAAAAGGATGAATGGAATTACATCTTTCTAGTATTTGTATATACATATAGTGAGGAAAATTATCTTGATCACATATTTCAAATTTTCATACAATATTGTTTTAAATGTTTGTATTTATTGTGATCAAATGTTTTTTTGTCATTTTGAGCATACATTTTGATTGAGATTGCTTTTTGTTTGATTGAATAATCCATCCATCCATTCATCCATCGTCTTCTGCTTATCCAGCTTCAGTAGGGAGGTCCAGACGTCCCTCTCCCCGGCCACTTGGGCCAGCTCCTCCAGGGGAATCTCAAGGTGTTCCCAGGCCAGCCGAGAGACATAGTCCCTCCAGCGTGTCCTGGGTCTGCCCCTGGGAGACCCATTTTATTGAATAAAAAGACAAATTTCCCTCCATCGATATATACACTTGAAGTATAAAATCATCAAGAACCACACTCCAACCAGATGGTGGCAGTAAGGCTCACCTGGTGTGTTTTTTTTTTGCCAACCTCTAACAACTAGGGGATGAACAAAAGGAGCCAGAAAGAATGGAGTCCAAAAGGAATATTAGGAACCGAGGAAATCAAGATTATAAAAGCATTGTTCTGATTTTTACAGAAAAGTAATAAACTAATACATAGAATATATGAGATGAAGGCTGTACTTACCGATAAGACGGCCTCTAGTTCTTCCTGTTTCATTCACTACGGCCCGTCTCACCCGGTTCAGAGATTTGGCAGCAAAGGACGAAAACAATTATCAGAGACAAAACACTTAAAATATACATGTATTTATTACAATTGGAATCCCAAAGAGAGACACACACTTACAACAGTATCATACAGCTCATGTATTATAACCCCAAGTCTCTTCCCCGCTGTTGTAAGCGATTGTCTGCTCGATGCAGCCCAGGAGCCTAATTTTAATAGACTGAGCGGTGAAGTCCCACACACACACTTAGTCTCCAGGCGCTTATCTACTCACAGGCAAAGCAGGTCCGTTCTCCCATGTCAACTTCAGGAACTAACTTTTAATTAATAGCCCATGTGTTTTTGTTTTTTTTAGGAATTAACCAAGATAAACATTAAGAACCATAAAAAAGCTTTCAAACAGTATACCATTTTGAAAGGTTCCCCATAAGACCTCCTGTGCTTCTTTGTGCCTGGTATCTACAAGAGGTTGAATAAATGTATTGCTTTGAGTGTGTCTGCAGGCCCCCATCCCATCTAGGGTCCAAACCACAGTTAGTGATTAGAATTTAGGTAACGTTTACTGCTTTAAGAAAAAAAATACATGATTAACCCAAAAATGATTATATATTTCCATAACACTACACATTCATGTATAGTAGGTGGCAGTATGCACCACTAATGTTGTTTGCATTTCACATAAGAAGAATGATTATGCTGAATTGAAGTGGGCTGCCACCTGTAAAGGAAGCCAGAGGCCCCCATCCACCCTCCCTCTCCTTAAACCCCCCAGATTACATCTGAAGACCCCCTTGGAGTCTTCAGATGTAATCTCAGCTCACACGATGGACATTTACTGTATATAGTAATTTCGTCAAGTAATGAGCAGGAAGTCCAAGTTTTGTCAAATGTCACAAATGACACTGCTGAATTTTGACTATGTTATTATGAGGGGCTCATGTTAAGTAGTGTCACCCCTCCATCCCCAGAAAAGGCCTTAAGGAACCTTTTGCACTTTGTTAGACACAAGTAAAACTTTTTATCAGCAATGTTTCTCATGTCTTTGGCAGAAAGAGGACAAAGATTCTGGTTTTGATCTCTTCAACTTGTCAGCTTGCACTCTGGACCTGTTTGCTGCTGGAACTGAAACCACCACCACTACTTTGCACTGGGGGCTGCTGTACATGATTTACTACCCTGACATACAAGGTGGGTGAGGAACATTCAGTGGACTTTAAATTGGAGTAAAATAGAGTAAGGTGTACATTTTCCCCACTGGACAGACTCACAGTGAGTTGTTCTCCTTTCAAGCTGCTGCATGCCTACTGTTGAATTCTCTCCCATTGTTTTTACGTCATGTGGATTATGTTGACAATTTTAAAATGCAGCTAAAAAAATTTCTATAGACAGGCTTTTAATTTAATTTGATGTCATGTTTTTTTGTGCATTTCCTTTGTGTTTTGTGAAGCAATTTGTGATTTTATATGTGAAATGTGCTTTACAAATAAAATTTTACTTACTGTCTTACTTACTTTTATTTTGTACAGAGCGTGTCCATGCTGAGATCAATGCTGTGATTGGTTCATCCAGACAACCTGCTGTGGCTGACAGGGAAAACATGCCCTACACTGATGCAGTCATCCATGAGATACAAAGGATGGGAAACATCCTTCCTCTCAATGTGGCCCGCATGACAAGCAAAGACACCACCCTGGATAAATACTCAATTCCAAAGGTACATTATTTACTTTGGGCATGATTTAATTTAGGAGCGCTGATTGGAGCGCAGTGTCATTGGTTTTTAACATTGTCTTAACTGATCACACAGGTACAACTTTTTCTCCTGATTGACCTACACAATGAAGACAATAAACCGTTAAAATAATAACTTCTTACATTACATAGAATTTTTACATCTGTAATGACTTTTTAAATATCTCTCTCCCCAAAAATACCCAAGAAGTAGGCTACTGCATAGGTACCCAGTAAATATGCGGGTACTCATTTCTTTTTCTTTACTGATTAAAATTTACCAACAAACTGAGCGGGAAAATAATGGATATTCTGCTGAAGCTCTTGTTTTCTTGTTTGTAACCTCATGGGACTGTGATCATAACAACATGGGTAAAGTCATTTATATACTGTTTTGTTTTCAGGGCACCATCATCATAGCAACACTTCACTCTGTCCTCCATGATGAGTCCATGTGGGAGACTCCACACTCCTTCAACCCTCAGCACTTTCTGGACCAGGATGGTAAATTTAGGAAAAGAGACGCCTTTATGCCTTTTTCTGCAGGTGAGTAGGTTGTTTTGGTCTTTTAAATTCCATTTTTTTTTCTACTTGAGACAATATACAATGATAATTAGTTGAATTGCTTAATATCTACTTGTCCTTATTCAAAAAACAAGGAACAATCAGTGAAAATATGAAAATGAAGGGAAAATAAAATCAGTTGGAGGTTTAAACACTATTTTTTGTTATAAAAAAATTGCTGAAGAAATTTTACGGATTTTGCTGAAGAGCTACTAAAACCAGATTTTATTTTTGTTTTTTTGTTTTTTTGGAGATTTTTCGCGGCTCTAGTGGCTCGCTTTTAAGATAAGATAAGACAAGATAGGCTTTATTGATCTCACATTGGAGAAAAATCACGTCACATCGGCTCAGTAATCAGTAATTATAGGAAGAAGGTGTCAAGTAGGACAAGGTGCATCATATATATACTGTGTGTCCTCGTTATACCATGGATCAAAAAGAAGTACATAAGAAAAATACAAAAAAGAAATAAGGCAGAGGATGTCTTATGTATATTTCCTCGTTTTGTTTGAATATGAAATGGCATTTTTTAAAACAGAGAAAAGTTGACATCTTATTAAGGACTATAAGCATCAAAGGCATTGAAAACATTACTACCAATTCGGACATTGTTACCACAATCTCCTTATTGTCACCTCTCTAAAGATTTGGGCGGGAAAAATCAGTGTAACACTAAGGCGTTGTAATGTGTGTTTCTCAGGTAAACGTGTGTGTCTTGGAGAGCAGCTGGCAAGGATGGAGTTATTCCTCTTCTTCACCTCCCTCCTTCAGAGGTTTAAATTCTCCCCTCCTCCAGGAGAGCAGCCCAGTCTGGAGTACAAACTGGGAGCCACTCATTGCCCCAAACCTTACCGCCTCTGTGCCGTGCCACGTTAAACCAAAAGAAGTGTTGACAGCGCCACTGTGCATCCCTTCTGCTGTTTCTGAACTGAAAGATCCGAGGGGTGCCTAACCTGTTGTTATTACAGCAGTTAAGAGGGAATTTGAATAGTGTGAGATAAGATAAACCTGAACTCTCACTGGGAGAAATGTCACTGATAACAGCAAGTCAGTGGAGCAAAAGTAAAGCCAGGACAGAGTTGACTGATGGTACTCTAATCAGTGTATGATAATAAAGATTACATTATAAATATACAAAGTATTCATACCCCTTAAACATTTCTGCATGTTGCCAGAGTTCAACAATAAAAGAAGCATGTGATGCACTGAAATGAGGAGTTATAATAGATAACACACAGGAAAAGGAAAACTTTGAAATGATTAAATGTAATAAAATCTGAACTTTTGTTTCATTTTTATTTACAAATATGTATGGTCCTGTTAAATGAAAAGCTACAGTTCTACTTCTGTATTAAGAAATCTGCATTTTTTTCTCTGACAAACTTTGAAGATGGAACGAAATATCCTTTATTCTCCCTTAGTGGGGGAAATTCAGGGGTACCAGCAACAAAGTGACAGGCAAAATAACAGCATGCAGATTCACACAAAGGTAAATGTAAAAATACAGAAAATAAGAGGAAAGCTGTTGTGAAATTTAGAGTGTAAGCCAGTGAATGTTTTCAGCTTCAGAGGCAATTTAAATAGTGTGAGATAAGATAAACCTGAACTATCACTGGGAGAAATGTCACTCATAACAGCAAGTCAGTGGAGCAAAAGTAAAGCCAGGACAGAGTTGACTGATGGTCCTCTAATCAGTGTATGAAAATAAAGAGCACATCATAAATATACAAAAGTATTCATACCCCTTGAACATTTCTGCATGTTGCCAGATTTCAACAATAAACTTTACTATATTTTATTCATGATACTTGGGTCTTTGTGTTCTTTATTTTTACATCCTGCTCAAGTTCTCCCCCAGCTGTTTCTTCCCTATTGGTCGCACCTGCTTCTCATGCCCGTCAGTATCATACCATCTCAGCAGATTCCTCCAACATACATTTTTGTTTTGTTTTGTTTTTTTCTTCTTACTCCTCCACAAAGACCAGGTTTGAGGTCTGAATGACTAATAACTATCTGGTCAACAGATTCTGCCACCTGAGTTGTGCATCTCTGGAGCTCCAGAATTACCAAGGGCCTCCTGTCTGCTATAGCTTACGAGGGCAGCCTTGTCTTGGCGTAGCTGCAACTGGGCTACAGCATATGATGGATCCAACAGCGCTTCACAAAATGTTCAAAGCATAGAGTACTTTGTTCAGACCCAATCCCAAATAATTCACCCCATATTTTTAGATTTCTGGGTGTTAGTGTATTACCCAGTATCCACTCCTTTCAGTCAGCAACTGTCCAATATATACTCTTGGTCAATTCAAATCTGAAGTTTGTCGTTGTGAAATGTAAAATCCAAAGGGAGAAATAGTTGCAACAGATAATCATACCAAGTAAACCAACTAGAACAATAATGACCGGCATTAAAAACATTGCCTCTTGACATTTTTTGCCACATTACAAAAGTACAAAGAATAATGCTGCGAGTGCTGTAATTTGATATTTAATAGATGACACCAAAATGGGTATTTTAGGCTCACGAGATTTTTTGGATCAACATAGCTGCTTTATATCATTTTGCAGGCTACTGAGCTTTCCGCTTTAATTTTGAAAGCACCCCCACCCCCAAAAATAAATAAATAAATAAATAAATAAATATCTTCTCTTATCTTGCAGCCACAAACAGGTTTCAGAGATACAGCAGTGTATTCTGCCTTCCTATTGGCAGTTCACATTACAACATTTACCTATGAAATAAAAATTCACCAAGAACCCATAGAAGTTTGGTAAGAAAATTAATTTAGGCAATTTAAGTGTCTGGCTCAACTCAACAAATTATTTTTCATCCAAAGTTTTTAACAATGAAATTGTTTGGTTACAAGGATCAAATTATGAGAAATTAAGTTCTCAAATCACATTTTAACTATGCTTTTATTTTGAAAGCCAGCTGAATAGCGATGGGACTCTGACGTCATATAGCGCGTTTGTTTTCCCTGCAGTTCTTAGTATAAAACTCTAAAATCCCTTTTAAACAGCCGCAGTTTGAGGAGAAAACATGGAGGCAGTCTTTCGTGTTCTCGGCTTGGACTGGGTCGACTGCAGGGGTCTCTTCATATTCGGGGTTGTTTTTCTGCTGATGGCCGATGTTTTGAAGAACAGAGCGCCGAGAAACTTTCCCCCCGGCCCCTGGTCCCTTCCTGTTATTGGAGATCTGCATCGCATTGACCCTTCCCGGATGTACCTGCAGTTTTCTGAGGTAACCAGTGGGAGTCTGACGCTCAGAAACATTTTCATCCTTACTTTTACCTTTTTGGATGCTTCTTTGTAAAAGATGAAACTGCGATTCATCTTATTTAAATCAAAACAATAAGTGTAACGTTAGACACGTGGATGTAATTTGAGCAGCCACAATGCCTGTGAGTGTTTAACTCCCTTCCAGTTTGTCAGACAGAAGGAAACTTTATCTGAAAAGTGCGGCGTGCATTTATTTTCCATACTTTGTAGAACCACTTTTGACTCCAATTCTAGCAGCTGATGCTGTTTCCTTGAGCACAACCAGCTTCCCTAGATGAACAGTTTTAAGTAACGCCACGTATTCCCATATTAATTTAGATCTGGACTTTGACTAGACCAGGGGTCTGCAACCTGTGGCTCTGGAGCCGCAAGTAGCTCTATGGACCTTCCAAAGTGGCTATTAATAACTTTGGCTACAAAATATATTTTTATTATGGTATTTAAATGTAATAATGATAATAAATGCAGGTTTTTAGCAATTTGTTCTTGCAATATTTTTTGTGAAATTAATGTTCACAACAGAATAATGCTAAAAGTGCCAGTAATATTTAATTTTAAGTCAATATTTTTTCATTATGTTAGAAACTATGATTTCTAGCGTAATTATTATCCACAAATATCAACATCCCGTCCATCCTCATTTTTTAAACCTCAAAATAGACATAAAATGGCGTTTCTTTAACAATGACAACATATTTCCTACAGTAGATCATTATCAAAAATTAGAACTTTTTCAAAAGGCCAGGCAACATTTGTGGTTCTGAACGAGTTTAATTCAAGTGGACTGTAGGCAAAGTGGCTCTTTAGACTGTAAAGGTAGCAGGCCCTTGGACTAGAGACCAACTGTTCAGTTAGCGGGTTTCTTAGCCAAATTATTTAATCATAAAAGAATAAAAGTCACACCCAGCACATTGTCCAAGCAGACCTGCAACTCTACAGCTAAGGCCTACCCCCACATTGTGGAAAATCTTACACTTTGAGGTTGAAACTGTGGTCTGTATCTCTCAGTTTGACAGATGCATCAACAGCTGACTGAATAGACTGGAGCTTGGGGGTTGTACCATTACAAAATAGGAAGAACCTCAATGGCTATGTATACTAGTTTAAAGCACTGTACCTCTGAACTAAAGCTTTTGGCAGGCTAGTAACACCACACATGGGAACACTACTCCCCATTTAATTGGGTAGAATGCTGGCCAAGAGCACAAAACAAAAGTGTCCTCAGTGTTTGGAGAATTTCTTCTCCTTTGTGTTAAATGATTGGCCCATTCTTTGTCCTCAGTTTGCAGAAAAATATGGGAACATTTTCAGCCTTCGCCTGTTTGGTGAAAGGATTGTCATCATTAATGGCTACAAGCTGTCTAGAGAAGCTCTGGTCCAGCAAGGAGACGACTTCGTGGATCGTCCCAGCATCCCACTGTTTGAAGAGTTGGTTGGGAATAAAGGTGCTACTCATTCAATTTTATGTCCGAAGCTGCAATTTAATCTTTTTGTTATTGATGAAAAATCTCTATTTTTACACAAAAAATATTATATAAATGTTGCTTAATAAAATATTTCCTATTTACCTTTGATGGAACATTGTTTTGTTTTTTTTGTTTCGAAAAGGTCTTGTAGGTTCCAGTGGTTATCCATGGAAGGTACACAGGAGATTTGCTCTTCAAACACTGAGAAACTTTGGTCTGGGCAAGAAAACCCTGGAGCGATCCATCCAGCAGGAGTGCCAGTACCTCACAGAGGCTTTCACTGATCAGAAAGGCAAAAAGATATATATTTTGTATTCAGAAGTAGGACATGTTTCTCCATTGCAGCACTCAGTTGTGTTGCATTACATGACAAAAACTTATATTGTGATCACCAACCCTGACAGGGATAGCAATGAACGGACCCCAATGCAGTAGACACTTTTTTCAAAAATAGCTAAACCAAAGGCATATATTTGTGCAACACATTAAATTAGAGTAGTATCAAAAGGGTAATTTATTTCAGTCATTCCATAGCAAACGCGATATATCCTAAGTTTATTTCTGTTCATTTGTTGTAAAAATCCAATTTCTTACAACATTTAAATATCACATAATACCAATAAAATAAACAGTACTATAAGGTTACACAAACACATGAACATGTATTACTCAATCTGCCTTTGTCCATTCAAAATTAACAGCACTAAATGCTTGTAACGATATCACCCTGTGTTTTGATGAATTTACATAATAGGAGTTTCCCTCTTTTAATATTAAATTAAATATTAAATTAGTGAAATAAATCGATTTGTCCATTATGTTCTTGTGCGTTCCATTTGTCATCGGTAGTTGGGATTTTCGACATCCTGGTCAGAAAATGTTACTAGAACAGCTCCTAAAGTCGGTATTACGGATGGTACCCGACATCGATATTCATAATGGCTGCTATTCACAGCAATATTGAGTAAAATCTCATACTTTCACTGTTTGTAGCAGCTTTCTATTATTTGTTTAACGTTTAGTCAGTCGTACAGGTACTACCTTTCAGTGTTTAGACGGGGTGTTTCAGCTCTGTTTATTTGAACACAATACCGCCTAGTCTTGGTTATTGTTTTAGCAAAATTGCAAGGGTTCGTGTTTTTACCTACTATCTGACAAGGGAAACTTGAACGCAAAAAAGGCGGACATGACTTAATCTGCGACTTGTGAATTCCGACCTCCGAGGCAAAAGGAACGCACCAAAAGGATGGGTGTTCTGGGAAAGGCAATTGGTGAGCAAGGTAAGAATATAAAACTGGTAATGAGTGAGTAACAAAATATTAAAAAGCTTTGCCCCAGATTGCATAATAAAAATAAATGAGAGACACTCAATAATCACTACTTACAGAGGAATTTGAGACAAAAAAAAGAAGGAAAGGCAAAGGTTGTAGCCATGACATAATTTTCGCATTTAACGTTTTTCATGTAAGCACTAACAGTCTTAGTGAAATTTCTCTTTCTCTTACAGGCGAGCCTTTCAATTCCCAGACACTGACAAACAACGCTGTGTCCAATGTTATCTGCTGTTTGGTCTTTGGGAACAGATTCGAGTACACTGACAAGCAGCAGCAGGCTATCCTTCAGGGCTTCAATGAGATTGTTCGCTTACAGGGAAGCTTTTCGGCACAGGTAAGTCCTCTTCTTTGTTTAAATTAATTTTAATTTGTGAATCTGGTTACCTCCTTAACCATAGAACATGTTTGTTGCTTTCAGGACAAGGTTTTTATCGTTTTTCTGAAGGTGTACCTTGGGAAAAACCCTTGACCCCCATGGTAGCCTTATGCAATAAACTGGTTCTTTGTTGGGCACTAAATTAAGAGAACCGAGTTGAGCCATTGTTAGAATAAATAATTAAAACACAAACAAACATGCCCTATATATTCAGAATTATTTCTAAGAAACAAAAAACTAAACAATTTTGCTTTATTTCTTTTCTTTTTGGGGATTATTTCTGCTTTGCTTTGGCTCTGTTTTGTTTCTGTATTTTGGGCTGGCTGGCTGTTTGCCAATTACTGCTCTGCTCCGTTCTGCTAATTTGTGGAGCAGCTACACCTGTGCTGAAACTAACTACCTACATGGTTTTCACCTGTCACTCTGCCTATATATTCCTGCCTCTCTCAGCCAGACTCCACCACATCATTATTTGCCATAGTGTGAGTTGTTGTCCAGCATCCTTGTTTGCATAGCCTGCTCTGTGATCTTTTGCCTGTTTTTGGATTCTCCTGCCTTGCATCGCCATGTTTGGAAACCTTATTCAGTTTCTGACTTAGCTGGCCCCAATGGGTGCGGCAAGTGCTGACTGAGCTAGGGTTCACAACGGCTGTAGGTGCCAGGGAGAGCCCCAGAAGGATAAGACCCATCTTTCTTATCTGTTTTCTGTTACAGATAAAATATTAATATTTACATCTTTATATGAGATCTATTGTCTCATTCATGCCAAGGTGAGGACAAGTTAATAAAAAAAAGATTTTAATGGCAGCGAAGTTGTTTCTATTCTCGTGCTTAAGGCATAGTTCCTCTCTATCTGCTTAACTGTGTGTTGACAGAGAGACAAAAGTGGAGAGGCGCAGCCGTTTAGCTTGCAAATGTCGGGCCTTTCAGCTCAGGGAGCTTCCAGAGTTTCCCCGGGGTGAAAGCTCCGAATAGCGGCTGAATTCACGTCAATCAGCTCTGTGGTCACATCTGAGCTATTTAACGTCTGCTTCAGTGAACATCGACGCTCATACTGTATTCCCAGCAACTTTCCATTTCCCTCTTGAATTTTTTTATTTTATTTTTGCATGTTTTTTTCCCCACTGGATCTTGGACCATTCTTCATAATTTCAGTGGGAGACGCTAAAAACCATAAGCCGGTTCCTGGTTTTATCCCCTGCTGCACGTACTTCGGTTGTTAAAAATAAACACAAAAGACTTTATTTACTACCAAACTGAGCAAAAACAAAACTTAAAACACCAAAAATAACAACTAATAGGCCAGCAGGATGTGATAATTGTTCATAAAAACACTGTATGCAACCAGAGTGAGCTACTGACAAGTCAAATAGCGTGGCTATGCACCTTTAAGTGTTTCTGTAGTGTGTGTGCGGCTGACCTTTTGATCAGGTCACTCTTGTAAAAGAAACCGTGGTCTTAATGTTGTTGTTTTTTTCCTTTCTTTTTACCTGGTTAGATAAAGGTTAAATAAAAAATAAATAAATAAATAAAAGACCATGAACCTCTGCTGAAATGTTTGGTGATATAGTTTTACCTCGATAATGCCAGGCTGTCAAATGATCTGATAAATGTATTCTTGCTTCCTAGCTATACAACATCATGCCTTGGCTGATGAAGCGGTTGCCAGGACCTCATCAGAGGATATTCGTTATAACAAAAGAAATAATGGAATTCATAAAAATCAAGATCAAAGAACACAGAGAGAACCTCGACCCGTCATCACCAAGAGACTACATTGACTCCTTCCTCATAGAGATGGGAGAGGTGAGAGCTATACTGTGTCTTACTGTGTTGATGCGCTCATGAAGCAAACAAACACTCTCATCTGACTCCTATTTTTTTCCTACAGAAAGAAGACAAAGATTCAGGTTTTGATTTGAACAATTTGTGTTTTTGTATCCTGGACCTGTTCGGTGCTGGAACTGAAACTACCACCACCACTTTACACTGGGGTCTGCTGTACATGATCTATTATCCTGACATACAAGGTGTGTGAGAAATCTAACCGCATCTCTGACAAGCATCTTCCTAAGACTTTATATATTCACCACTCACAAAAAGAGTGCAGCACATAAACTCAGAGGTTGTGTTGTTTTCGGCGTGTGCAGAACGCGTCCAGGCTGAGATCGATGCCGTGATTGGTCCATCCAGGCCGCCCTCTGTGGCTGACAGAGACAACATGCCCTACACAAATGCGGTAATCCATGAGATACAGAGGATGGGTAACATCATCCCTCTCAATGTGCCCCGAACAGCAAATAGAGACACCACCCTGGATAAATACACAATTCCAAAGGTACATACAAGGATAACATTTTCTCTTTTAAAGAAATTACGAGTTTATTACAGAGGAGTGACATTTCTCTTGAATAATTACTGGCTGACTCTGATCCACCCAGGAACACTGATCAATCAGCTGTCATGATTAGAAATAGCTTTGTTTGTTTGGCTTCTTCAAACATGATGGCTTGGTCTTTTACTGATTATTTAGTCTTTATAGAAATCCCCTCCTAATTAGGGGTCCTTTAATCATAATAGGCGATCCACATCACTATTTTTGATAGCCACATAATTTCCTGGTTATTTTTTTCAACCTAAACGTTTAACAAAATGTTAAATGCCTGGCTGCTGTCTCTACCTGTATGTGTACATAGGAAGAGGGGAAAACCA
Source organism: Fundulus heteroclitus (assembly GCF_011125445.2). NCBI lineage: Eukaryota > Metazoa > Chordata > Actinopteri > Cyprinodontiformes > Fundulidae > Fundulus > Fundulus heteroclitus. The sequence goes on along the minus strand of NC_046369.1, from coordinate 28,670,785 downwards.
TTTATATACTGTTTTGTTAACAGGGCACCATGATTTTAGCTACACTTGACTCTGTCCTCCATGATGAGTCCATGTGGGAGACTCCACACTCCTTCAACCCTCAGCACTTTCTGGACCAGGATGGTAAATTTAGGAAGAGAGACGCCTTCATGCCTTTTTCTGCAGGTTAGTCTTTAATCTCAGTCCGATAAAAGTCTCCTTTATTCTGCTTGATACAGTTTCACATAGTTAGCATGTTTCGCATGCAGTCAGTTGGCGACTTTGGTGAAGGTTTGCTCTTATTTTGAAAAGACATAGTGCAGTGCAACTGTGTATTAATTAAATATGCTTAGTTGTCTTTGACAAATGCCTTTACTGATTTGATTTTGCTGTTGTGACTTTGGAAAAGTCACAAAACAACAACTTAACTACACATGATTTTATTTGTAGAAACATGAAGTGCCATTTTAGACTTTTAATTGTGATTATTATCAATACTATTCCTCAGAAATCATTGGAAACTAAAATCGACAAAGGGGTGGACTGTGCTTGTTAAAAAACTGTTCTTTAAATGTAAAATGTTTTACGTTGATAAGATCAATGCTAAAAATCTAAATTTTTGTTTGAAGAGAATATACCACAAGAAAAAAGTGAAATGTCAAGAAAAAAGTGGAAAAAAAATGTCTCAAAACATTCTTAAATTACTTTTTTTCAAGAAAAAAACAGCCCTGATAGGTAGACCTACACTAGCTTTCTCTTATGTAAATGAGCAGCTCTCACACCCTTTTCTTTTTGCTTCAAGACATTAAACATGTGAACAAGCACATCAAATAAATGTAACTGTTACCGGTGTGTTGAACTGTGTATTTTCAGGAAAGCGTGTGTGTCTGGGGGAGCAGCTGGCCAGGATGGAGTTGTTCCTCTTCTTCACCTTCCTCCTTCAGAGGTTTAGACTGTCGCCTCCTGCAGGAGAGCAGCCCAGTCTGGAGTTCAGGATGGGGGGCACTCGCTGTCCCAAACCTTACCGACTCTGTGCCGTACCACGTTAAACCTTGAAAACTGAGTGCAGTGAATGAACTTATTCTGCTAAAACTTAGTGTGAATCAAAAGTATGTCCAATTGCTGGTAGAGTTCCCTAATCGTTCAGCTGGGTGTTAGAATTGAGGAACGGCAAGAAGCTGGTGGAACCTGCCTGTTTTTTCTTTTGGGGAAGAAATTACTTGTACAGGAGAAGTCGTGTGATCAGAACAGTGAAAATAATGCAAGTTTGTGTAAATGAAAATGTATGAAATCACCTGATTTTAAAACAGTTTAGAAGAACAATTACATTTGACTGTATTGTTATATAAGTCTGCTATCACTGCATAGACAAGCAGCCTGAAACAATATATGTGCTTTCAGTGTGTTGTACAAGAATGAATAATCTCTAATTCCTGTTTAAGTCTCAACAACTAACATAATAATCTACTGAAGTAAATGTTGCCTCTTGAGGTGAAAAAGTATTTTTTTACTAAAAGGATAGCTTGTGTTTTTCTTGACTGAAAAATAAGTGTGGTCCATTAACAATGTACTGCAAAAGTGAACTAAAAGTAAGTAAAACTTTCTTGAAATGAGTGTATTTGTCCTTGATTTGAGCAGGTAAAATAAGATTATCCACCAGTGGAATGTGTATTTTTACCCCTAAAATAAGATATTTACATGTATAGCACTTGAAATATGATGATGGAGATGAATTGTTCCCATTTCATGCGCAAAGGTTTTATTCCACTGGCAGATAATTTAAACTTGCCCGCTTAAATCAAGGATAAATACACATTTAAAGAAAATCTTACTTTTAGTCTGCCTTTATGCAGTGTAGCTGTTATATTACTCTGGTATCATTTACGTGAATTCTTCTGACACTTGTGTTAAACTCGTATTATCATTTTTGCTGTCCTGTTTTTACCCAAAGACGATCTATTTGTTTTAACTACTGTAAATGTAGAGCTCGGTCTACTGGTCATTTCCTGCTATTCCTTTTGCAGCTTGATTTTCTAGATGAGATCATAAAAAAAATACATGTGCCTGATATTTTAAGTTTAAACTCCTCATAAAAAGTAAATCAAATAAAATAAATATTTTGTTTTGAGTCCCTATTTCTGTATTAATAATAAAAGTGTTCGTATTTACAATTTGCATTCACCCTTTTATCGTTTTTTTATCTAGCCTTTTCTTCTGTGGAGGTCACAGTGATGAGCGGTCCAATATCCAATGTAGGGTGTGGAGGTGTTGATGGTGTGTTACACTTCATTGGACTAGTGCAGGGTTCTGCAACCTGTGGCTCCAGAGCCACATGTGACTCTTAAAAAAAATTGAAATGTAATTTAAAATTGCTAGCTTTAGAATGCATTTCCAGAAAGAAAGAAACTAATGGTGTATAGAATATTTTTTACTATAACTAAATGAAGTATCTTTTTGTCAATAGGTTGCTTTTTCAACGACTTGCTTTTTCATCAATTTGATGCCATTTGCTAAAACAAATCAAGTGTCCAGTTAAACATAAAAATACTGTTGGTTAAATGATAAAAACTGTTGATCTTTACTTAAAAAAAAGGTAAACAAATGTCATATAGTATACTCTAAAAACAAGCTTGTGTTGCAAAGAGATATTTAACTTTTGTAGCTCTAAACACATTTTTTTTTTAAATGGACCGAGGGCAGAAATGGTTCCTAGGGTTGTAAAGGTTGCTCACCCCTGAACTAGTGTGTCTCTCCGTACACTGCCATCTACTGGCCAGTCAGTAGTAGTTCAGAGAAAGTATGATTTTAAAAAAGATTTTTGCGTTGGAGGGAAGTTGTAATCAGTCATCTCTATTAAATTGAATTGCACATCATGCATGCCTGACCACTGTGGTGCTTTACCTTTCCTAAACATACTTCATCAGCATTGTCTGTTTGGAACTAAACCAATATTTATTTATTTTGTTAAAAGAAACAATAACTGTAACTCAGTGGTTCTATGATGAAGCATTGCAGTACCTGACATAAAGACCTGAAGGTTGTGTTACCCGGAGCTAGTGTGATGGGGTTACCCTAATTTTTGTCTCTTAATGCTAAAGAGAACCCAAGAGATTTACTTTCACACGTGGAGCATGACTGCTTTTGCTATAGTGCTCCATTTGATATGTGTGCAAAAAGCTTTTTTTTTTTTTTTTTTTTTTTTGGGATATTAGGATTATTTCATATTCAATTGACACATAAATGAAAAGGTAAAAGAGGAAGATAGAAAGGTTAGAGATGTGGGTGTGGTTAGACATTGCTTAAACCAAGGGGAGTGGTTTTATTCTGACAGGTAACTGTTTACTGGTGGAACTTTGACTTGTGTGTGTTATCTACCTCCCTTTTTTCTTTGGTGGTAAGACACTTATTTCATTTACCACACCTCAGTTCTAGGAGAAGACATGGAGACAATCCTGAATGTTCTTGGCTTGGGGTGGATAGACAGCAGGAGCATTTTGATATTCCTGTTTGTTTTTCTGCTGCTGGCAGATGTTTTGAAGAACAGAGTGCCTAGAAACTTTCCGCCGGGACCGTGGTCTTTTCCTCTAGTTGGAGACCTTCCTCGCATTAAAGCTTCAAAAATTCACCTGCAGTTTAAAGAGGTAAGAAACAACAGATAAAAACGCAGTCAATGCTGTTGTATAATAATGCCGGGTTCACAGGGCAGGATAATTAGCCCAATTTGTGACCGACCTTCTTCCAAAATGCCTCGTTTCTATCTTCCTTTTTTTATATTCAGACTGTAAATGAATAAATCTGAGTAAAAATATGTTTAAAAAACAGAGTTCAGAGAAACTGTTTTTTGTGGAACACAGAATTATTAACTTGAGAGCAGATAAGGTGAGTAAAATGAACTCTAACCCTTTTTCTCCTGTAGCGGCACGTGCTCCGTATTAAGTCAACGATTTTTATGTCTACACGTCTTGATGCAGCTCAATAATACAGGTAGAAAAATAAAAAAAAGTTGGTTCTCTAGACAGGTTCCTCTGTGTTGAAACGTTTCGTCTCTTCTCCAAGAGACTTCGTCAGTCAGAGGAGTTAAAGGTAAACCCAGCTTTAAAAGCAGTGTCCTCACATACTGAATCAACACCTTTAACCATTCAAATTAAAACTGGTTGCCCATATGCAAAAGAGGACCATTTGCCTAACAGCTCATCATTAACCCTCAGAATATTGTTCCTTATTTTTTCCCAGGAGGCTGAGTCATGCTCACAATAGCAGCAGAGGAACAATTGAACAATACACTCCAACATTTATACTTTTTGCTGTAAATCATCATATTTTCTTCCTTGACCCTTTCTCAACCCTTACTATACTTACATTTGTTTTAAAAAAAAAATACATTTTATTTGGGAAAGACACAGTAATAAAAAACTGTACTCCTCAATAAACACTGCATTCGGTGATATGATGACAATGTTGATATTCTAAATTTTGCAGGAGGAGCAGTATAGTAATTAAATAATACAAAGCATAATAAGTCTCTCTGAGATTAGTGATTTCCTCAATGGGTATTTATTTTCATGAGTTAGTGCAAATGTAATTTTATAGAGTTTTTTAAAAAAATCTGATAGATCAGAAAAGTAGTGCCGTAAAAACCTCCAAGTATGTGACATCCGCTAGTAGTCTCTATGAGCTTGCCACATCTTGCTACATGGAGTTTTGTCTATTCCTCAGAGTCCCTGCTGCTGACACTCATCCCTACAGCATGATGCTGCCACCACCATGTTTCACTGTGCTTCAAAGTGGCATAACAAAGGGGGTGTGGTTATTTATACACATTTTTCTCCAATTTGGACTATTTTGTGAAGATTGATCACATAAAATAAGATTAAAAAACATTTTTTGTACAGATTAAAATTTCAAAATATAAGTAAAAAGCCAATGGACATGAATAGTTTCGCAAGGAGCAGTACAAACTGAACAAAACACATGGACCATGACAAGGATGCAGCGGTCTCTTGTGACTGCCGTAGGGACTGATAAGTTACTTGATTTTTGATGAAACACTAATCTGCTTAAAACATTTCCAACTACATATTATTACAATATTAAACGTTAGAACAAACATTTTTTTTTCTTATATTTGAGCCCTACGACAGTGTTGAAGGCCCATGAAGAGAAAGTTATCTTTTTGATTTTTCCCCAAAAGAGAGGAAATTACTATTTCCCATGTTTTGAATGACAGGAAAAACCTGCTCTGTGTTCAGTTTGCAGGGAAATATGGGAACGTTTTCAGTCTTCGTTTGTTTGGGGGAAGGATTGTCATCATTAACAGCTACAAGCTCATGAGAGAGGCTCTGGTCCAAAGAGGAGAGGACTTCACAGATCGTCCCAGCATCCCACTGTTTGAAGACACAGTTGGGAATAGAGGTGCCTGTCTTTGCATCAGAAGCTGGAATTTTCAATCAAGTGTAAAATATGAGGAATATTAGCCTGATAGTTTTGGTAGTTACATTAATTTCCCTGAACTGTCAACATAAATAACCTTGTCTTTTGGTTTCTAAAAAGGTCTTGTAGGTTCCAGTGGTTATCCATGGAAGCAGCAGAGAAGATTTGCTCTTCACACACTCAGAAACTTTGGTCTGGGAAAGAAAACCCTGGAGCGATCCATCCAGCAGGAGTGTCAGTATCTCACAGAGGCTTTTGCTGATCAACAAGGTAAAAAAAAAAGAAATAAAACTTATTTTGTGTTTAGGACAAGCTTTGCTTAAAATATTTTATATTAATGCTTTATGGTGCAAATTGGTGTGTTCGATAATTTTATAGCACACTTGCTGCAAATCTGTTGGCTTGTGAATATTCTGCTCCACCACATCCCAAAGATGCTCTATTAGAGATCTGCTGACTTTGGAGGTCATTGAAGTACTGCTCATTTGAGCTTTGCGTCAGGGTGCATTATACTGCTGACTTAGCAATGAGAGTATGGGTAAAATGTGATTGAGAAGTGATGGTCACAGTCAGCCACAATACTCAGGGATGCTGTTGTGTCTAAATATTGCTAAACTGATAATCAGAGTCTCAAAATGTGCCAAATGTCCATCACAATAATACCACAACCAAAATCCTTTACATAAGGCAAGATGATTCCATTATTTTATGATCTTTTCATTTGAATTTTGCAGCTGAACTCAAGACTCATCAAACCAGGCAACACTTTTTCCAATCTACTATTGTCAATGTTTGCTAAACGTGTTCATTTGTAGCCTCAGTTTTGCTGTACCAACAACACATTGCTAAACGACAATAAACAGTACATCTGTTGTAGAATAGGTTTGCTGGTTTTTGTTTCAGGTCAGCCCTTTAATGCCCAGAAACTGATCAACAACGCTGTATCCAACATCATCTGCTGTTTGGTCTTTGGGAACCGATTTGAATACAGTGACGAGCAGTTCCAGACCATCCTGCAACTGTTCAACGAGTCAGTCTACTTAGAAGGGACTGTGTGGGCACAGGTGAGGACAAAAGAACAATTTCCAAGCGAGGAAAAAAATGTATTTAGTGTGAACTTATATCATTGGTGCTGGGACAGTATGTTGGATGCTTGAATGAAGAGATAATCTCTTGTTAGCCAATGAGCAACTTCATAAAGCATAATTTCTGTATATAAACAGGTTAAAATAAATATGGACATAAAGTCATTTTTGTACCATGAATATGGATCCCTGTGTGAATGGAAGGACTGATGGATGAATACATGGATGGAGTCGTTTAAATCGATACTTTGGTTCAAATAATGTTGGCCAGTAAAGTCTAACAGGGGTCTCTTTTTGTGGTATGGATGAAATTAATTCCTTTGGAGGGTAACAAACATCTCAACAAATATCCTGAAATAAATTTCTGACATGTCAGTTTCCCATAAAGTCCACACCAATTTTTATATATATATAAAAAGATAATGTCTGGCACATGGAAAAGTTAGTCTTTACCTATCTCCTAATTGTTATTTTGAAATCTGCAGCTACTGCACAACTACAGAAACGTTAGTAGTCGTCTCCCAAACATTGATGGGCACTAAACAATAGACTTGTTGAGTTGATTCATTTGAGCAGCAAGGAGACACTCACCTGGTATTGCTAGGAAGCTAAGGTTTCATAAATGTATGTAACATTAACGTTTCACAGTTTACTCTAAGACTTACTATATAAACACACAGCAACCACTTAGGTACACCTCCTCACCTGATTGCTTACACAAATAGTGAGTCAGCCAATCACACGGCAGCAGCTGGGTGGTGAAGAAAACCTTGACAAGTTCAAATTGATCGCCAGAACTGGTAAGAAAATGTGGCTTGATTGTTGGTATTAGATGGGGTTTACAAAGATTGGTGTGAAAAAAGATAAAATACCTAGTTGTCTGGATAATAATGCTCTATAAATGTCAGCATTCAGAGAAGAATTGGCAGATTGGGCTGACATGACAGAAAGCCAAGAGCAGCTAAAATAACATGAAGGATGTATCCATCCTGCCTTGCATCAAAGGAACCACCAGCCTTTGTCTGTTGATGGTGATGTGATGGTTTGGGGGAAACTAACAAAAAACGTGCACACACTCTGGCGTTACGTGAGCGCGTCAGAATCACTGGCATGTGGGACAACCAGTAGGTAGGGGGATTCCCCCAGAACTTGAGGTACAGAGGAGGATAAGGACAGAACCAAAGTTCTGAGAAATCCCTGCCATTCAGACCGAGCGGTTCAAGTTTTTAAAGGCTTCGGACTCCCACTTGCATAGCCATTACTTTATGGCTACAGGACACCATACCCTCTCATCTGAAAACAGGTTTCTTGAATGATATAGCTTCATCATTCTGCAATTTTTTGGAGGGAGTGTAACAAGAGGCTGCAATTACTGTCACATCAGTTCCTGAGGACCAAACAGGGTTCAACCCAGTATTACAAATGTGTATCTAATTAAAATGTGGGTGAGTGTTTGCATTGACTTGGCTGTTTATGCTTAGCCCATTGTCAAGTCCTGAACCATCTAGAACCGGGTTTTTTTTTTTTTTTTGGGGGGGGGGGGGATTTCTGCATACTTCTTTCAGTTTTAATAAAGTTTTTAAAGTACAAACCCGTATCATAATGGCACCACCGCAATAGACATCCAATTGTATAACAAGCTGTAAGGTTTTATATGGTTATCCTAGAATATCTGCAACTATTTTCATTGTTACAGTTTCCCGATGCCTCTAAATTTAGTACTTTAGTAAATTAGGTTGTATTTACTAGTTTATTGTCAAGTCCAAGAAGTTCATGGATAGTCAAAAAACAAAAAGAAACCCATAAGGAGAAGAGGGCTTCACATTAGGTGCTTGAACATGCAGTAGAAGATTGAAGTATCAGAGAACACATTTTGATGTTACTCCCCCTTTCTTTTTAGATGTACAACACAATGCCCTGGCTGATGAGATGGCTGCCTGGACCTCATCAGAGAATATTTACCATAACAAATGAGTTACTTAGTTTTATTAAAGTAAGGATCAACGAACACAAAGAGCACCTTGACCCGTCATCACCGAGAGACTACATTGACTCCTTCCTTATAGAGATGGGAGAGGTGAGAGCTCCCTGCAGCTTTCTACGTCTCCAGTGAAGTACAAAAAAAAAAAAAGTTCTAATCCGTCTCATGTGTCTCAATCAGAAGGAAGACAAAGATTCTGGATTTGATCTCGACAATTTGTGTTTTTGCGTTCTGGACCTTTTTGGTGCTGGAACCGAAACCACCACCACTACTTTACACTGGGGACTGCTGTACATGATCTGCAACCCACAGATACAAGGTTTGTGTGAGCAATACACCTTTATCTCTGACAAGCAAATCCCCACTGTTTTTCTCAAAAGTATACAACATTTCTAAGCCATCTTCTAACAATATACAGTATGTACATTCATCAGTGCAGCTCAAGACTCAAACGATGTCCTGTTTTCTCTGTGTGCAGAGCGTGTCCAGGCTGAAATAGATGCCGTGATTGGTCCATCCAGGCCGCCCTCTATGTCTGACAGAGACAACATGCCCTACACTGATGCAGTTATCCATGAGATACAGAGGATGGGTAACATCGTCCCCCTCAACGTGGCTCGCATGGCTAACAAAGACACCACAGTGGATAAATACACCATCCCAAAGGTCCGATTCCCACACGCCGCTTTGTTGTTCCATTTCAGTGTTTTCCTTTATTTTTGGATTTCAAACTTTGAATACATTTCTCTAGCTGCTTTTAAAAAAAAGACACTTTTGAATGACAAAAATTACAAAACTAACATTTGATCAAATAACATCAGGGGTGACAGGAGGTTTTCACACTGCACTGTGTTCACTGAGACATGCAACCTTGTTTTAGATATGTGTGCATTTTAACTAAGCCCAGGCACTGCAGTTAAAAAAGTTAACAGTTGGAATCAATGCAGTAATTAATACATATTTAATTTACATATAATAGTGTAGCTTGTTGTCTGTCAGCAGTAAAAAAGGACAATTGTTGCTATATGACTAACAGTTAAAAAACGTTTTTTCAGGGTACCATGATTCTTGCTACACTGGACTCAGTTCTACACGATGAGTCCATGTGGGAAACTCCAAACACCTTCAATCCGGAGCACTTTTTGGAAAAGGACGGCACATTCAGGAAGAGAGAGGCCTTTCTTCCCTTCTCTGCAGGTCAGCTGTTTCTGCAAATTCTGCTAAACATTGTTGTTGAACTAGTTTAAGAGACAGCTCTTAAAATAAAGCCTTTATGTCTGAGAAAACGTAAAAGACCTCAGCCAGGTGAGCCTAAAGCAAACCCCAAGAACCATTTTGTTAAAGGGCTTACCTTTGATTCAAATTGTGAAACTCATGTATAATGTAGGTTCAGAAAATGAGGATGTTACAAAAGACCAATAATAAAGATTTTTGATAGAAATATTGTCATGGTCTAAACAATCACTCGGAAGTTTGTAATTTTAAAAAAAATGGTCCTACTAAATGTCATTGTTAAAGAAACTGGCTATTCCCAGAGTGCTGCCTTAAAGCTTATCAACAGAAAGTTGAATGGAAGGAAACGATGCACCTGCAAGCAGGATGAAAGCAGACTTTAATTAGTTTGATTTCATATTCTTATTTACTGAAAAACTTTATTTTATCTTAGTTATAGATGAAAGCCGGAACCATTAACATCAACATAAATAAACACTTTAAACACATCACTTTGTATGTAATGAATCTGTCTTATACCCCAGTTTCACATCTTTCTCAAATGCATGGTCAGGATCCTAGACTGTTTTATTAGGCAGTGCAGTGATGCACTTTTGGAAATGTAAAGAGCAAGTAAACGATTCTCCAAAGACCAATTTCAAGGCAAACTTTAAGCAGATGTAAAACTGAGGCTTTAAAGGAGCAATAAATAAGAAATTTGCTGTAAAATTGATCAAAATCATTTTCATTTGTCACCCAGGATGAAAGTAACATTCCGTGTAAACAATCGCTCCTCTCCATCGACACTGTCTTTTTTCTCATTTCAAACCTAGAGGTACTGTCTGGAACTACTTCAGTGCAGAGTGTAGCCTGTGTTTACTTTCTGGTTCCTGAGCCAATCATATGAGAGTTCCCAGGGTTCCCAAAACAGAGCACAGCATTTGAGATTTTATCTTGGAAACATGAAAGCCAGTAAGAGAAGCGGACCAGAAATAGAACAGAATACAACATCTTAGACCAGGTGTGGGCAAACTTTTTGACCCGTGGGCCACAATGGGTTCTTAAATTTGACAGAGGTGCCGGGCCAGGAGCACATGTATGTAAGCGATTGTGTAAACTACTAAAAATGACATGTAAAAGCTATTACATAATAAGTTTGTCCTTTAATAGGTAATAAAGCATGAATATGCAAGGCTTATTGTACAAATTATATTCCAAATGTGTTTTTGTCCCACAACATAGTAAAATCAAATTCGCTTTCAGCAGGAACAGTGCTGTTATCTCCCTTTTTTCCAGCGCAGCAAAGTCTGGAGTTAGTTTTGTTGTGGCAGTTGTCAGGCTAGAGCTGAGGCGTTGGTCCATTAACTTGGATATGTGATGGGCTTTGTTGATGTTCATGAGGCTGAATGTCTGCTCACACACGTAGGTTGAGCCAAACAGTATAAAAGTTATGAGGAGCAGAGCAGTGGCTTTTATACTGTTGCTTTCATCCGTTGCCAGTGAATATAACCTAAAGGACTCCGCCTTTTTGTTTAACTCACTGCCTATATCTTCATCAATCAGTTCCACACGGCGAGTCACTGTCCTGCGTGATAAACTGATTTTTTTCAAACATGTCTTTGCTCTCTGGACACAAGACACCTGCGATCTCGACCATGCGTTCTTTTAAAAACTCGCCTTCGGAAAAGTCCTTGCTAGCCTTTGCTAAGTTGAATCCCAGCAAAAAACTTGCCCTGGTACTTGTCTCTTTGATCATAGTTTGTCGATGAAATAGTTTGTAAATTAGCCATCAACCTCTGATCAGTAGCCACCCGTTCTTGCGTTGACTTTTTTGCTTGTTCCTTTGGTCCGCTCATTTTTACAGAGAAGTTCAAAGGCCAATGCGTGTGAAGACTGTTAATACCGTAGACATAATGGTTAATACCCCAACAAAGGTCAATGTGGTTGGAGTGTGCCATCTAGTGGGAAAACGCGAGCATTGCAGGAAAAATGCTAAATGAATGAGATTTTATAATATTGTTTTAATTAGACAAGTTCGCCGGGCCGGATTAAAAAGCTTGATGGGCCGTAAATGGCCCGCAAGCCATAGTTTACTCATGTCTGTCTTAGCCGGCCTGGCTATGTAATTATTTCTCCTTTAAAGCAACTGTTCAGCTTTCCATCCATGCATTCATTTTCCGACACGCTTATCCCTGCTGGGGTCACGAAGGGTGCTGGTGTCTATCTCCAGCATTCAATGGGCGAGAGGCAGGGTACACCCTGGACAGGTCGCCAGTGTATCGCAGCAGCTTTCCATAATAGAATTTTATTCAGTAAACTTTGATTGTGCTTTTGTTTTATATCCATTTATTTAGAAGATTCAGTAAATTCTTCAGCATCAAAGTTAGCACTTAAATAAAATATCTGATTACAACTTTGTGACTGTATTCTCAGGTAAACGTGTGTGCCTCGGGGAGCAGCTGGCCAGGATGGAGTTATTCCTCTTCTTCACCTCCCTCCTCCAGAGGTTTACATTTACAGCCCCTGCAGGAGAGCAGCCCAGCCTGGAGTTCAAACTGGGAGTTACTCATTGTCCCAAACCTTATCGCCTCTGCGCCGTATCTCGTTAAAACTCTGCCTGCAGACAGCAAATTAAAATGAAGTACTTTAGTAAGAAGGGATCCTACATGATGTATTCACAGATTTTAGGGCTTCAGGATATTATTGTGTGCTGACATATGCATTTTCTGTTTTGCAATATTTCTTTCTGGATTTGTCATTTTACAAGTTGGAGCAGAACACAGTAACTAAGAAGGAGCTAACTTTGTCCAAAAAGACAACTATTTTAGAAAGTATCTTCCTGTGACTTTTTAATCAAATGTCTTCAAATGGAAAATAGACTCTCCCACATCCTCCCACTGTTCTCCAGCACACATGGGTTCTCTCTGCACATCTATTCTTGATATTCATCAAGCAACAAAGCTACATAGTTTTTTGGTTAATTTTCAGAACTGAACTGATACATAAATAGTAAAGCTGACTGATTTAAAATGTCCCTACACATGTATTCATAGTTGTTTCTTTAGTATGTCCTGCAGTAAAATAAAATCACCTTGGAAGTAAAAAAAAAAACTGTATATAAATGAGGGAGAGTTCAGCATGACTCCAACAGCCTAAAGATCTGAAAAATAAGATGAAAAATAAACAGGCTCACTTTTGAGATGTGTCCCTTAGATTCAACTTTATTAGCAGATCAGCAGAATAAGAGAAAAATAGCACCAATTATATAATGTTCATTCAGGATGTACTTTCTCGACTTCAACAAAGCCGAGCAACTGCACCTAAAGTGGTTGTCGTCTAATTTGGGATTGTCACAAAATACCCAAAATGTATGGATGCAAGACTGAAAAACTGACCTACATAATGTCTGGAACCAAAAGATGGAAGTCAAACTACAGTAGCCAAATTAAAGCTGATATAGAAATAACATATGGCCATGTGGTAGAAAGGCTTTAACTGAAATGAGACCATTATCCTCTCCCTACTTGAGATAATGGTTCCGATTACATTTCTTTGGTTTTATATGGTACTGAGGCGCCACCTGTTGGAGAAAACGTATAGAGAGCTAAAGCATGGCAAATAGCAATTTAATGGCGAGGCTGCTTCAAACTAACCTGACTCCGCCAGATAGATTTGCTCCGCATATCCATCTGGAAACCTTCCGTTGAAGTAATTTTGGGAAGGGGCGAAAATACTGGTCAGCTGATTGGCCTATGTTGGTGATAGACGGGCCAAATGAACCAATCAGATTCGTCGTCACTCTGTTACGAGCGACGACGAAAACACAACCACAAGCCAAGCTACTCTTGCTGCTGCAGGTAAAGGCTCGTTAGCTCAGCAAATAAATACTCTGTAATTCCGATAAAACTTGCTCGGTAGCCACGCTAATGCTAGTTTCATCGGCTGAAGCCGCCATGTTGTTTAGACTGAACTGTCGCGCTTCCCGTTGCGTCACACCTCAACCCGCCTCAAAGCCAACGCTGATTGGACGTTCGTTTGGTGAACGGCTCCAAATTTTCTTCAACGGAGAGTATCCAGACTGATCTGCGAGTGAAACCTTGAAAGCTCGCGAGATCAGGATGGTCTCACGAGGCTAGCTTCAAACTAGTTTTGAGATGTGCATTTTTGACACATGATCACACGCACAATCAAAACCCCCATTGAGCAATATATAAGCCAACCTGAATGGATTTGTGGTTGTACTCTTCATTATTCTTCAGTAAAAAACACTAACCAATCACACACTTCAGCTTCGTGGCCTGACCCACAGTAAGTGCCGAGCGTCTAACTGGACACCTGCTTTCTTTTATTTTAGTTCCTCCATTACACCTTTCAGTGCTTCCAAATGATCTGAGTCCCAGTACGTATAGCACTATGTGCTGCTTTATATTTATTTGCAATACATATATTTAATCAGTTTTATAGAGATAATTGTCATCTGAAGGTCTTCAGAGGTTTTCATTTGGATGTTGGCTGCTATTATTACCCAGGCAAACAAGGCTCCTACTCCACTGTGAAGCAGTGTTGTTACCCGATGACTTAGTCAAGAATCCATTTTAAATTACTTCCTTGGTCCACTTTGCTACAAGCTTCCATTTATTTATATATATTTAGTTTGTGGGGAAGAGTTAACACGGACGGGGAAGCTGAAAAATGTATTTATATAGCACAATTCAGTACAGAGACAATGCAAAGTGCTTTACATGATTAAAATATAGGAACAAAAGCAAGTAGGGATAGAATGTTCTACATTCTATCCCTACTTGCAACAAAGAACATTAAAAACAGTAACACAGTTTAACTGGAACATTCAAAGGCAATTTTAAACAAATGTGTTTTTAATCTTGATTTAAAAGAACTCAGGCGTTTAGCACTTTTACAGTTTTCTGGAAGTTTGTTCCAGATAAGAGGAGCATAGGAACTAAATGCTGCTTCTCCGTGTTTAGTTCTGGTTCTAGGTATGTGGAGTAGACTGGAGCCAGAAGACCTTAGTGGTCTGGAGGGTTGATACACTGATAACAAGTCTGTGATGTATTTAGGTGCTAAGCCATTCAGGGATTTATAGACTAACAGAAGTATTTTAAAGTCTATTCTCTGAGATACAGGGAGCCAGTGTAAGGACTTTAGAACTGGGGTGATGTTCTCTACTTTCTTAGTCTTAGTGAGGACGCGGGCAGCAGCGTTCTGGATCAGCTGCAGCTGTCTGATCCACCGTTGCAGTAATCAATTCTACTAAATATAAAAGCATGGATTAGTTTTTCCAGATTCTTCTGAGTCATTAGTCCTTTAATCCTGGAAATGTTCCTCAGGTGATAGAAAGCTGACCTTGTAATTGTCTTTAGATGCTTTTGAAGGTTCAGGTCTGAGTCCATCACTACACCCAGATTTCGGGCCTCATCAGTGGTTCCTAGCTGAAGCGACTGAAGCTGTGTGTTAACTTTTGATCTCTCCTCTATTGGTCCAAAGATTATTACTTCAGTTTTGTTTTTATTCATTTGAAGAAAATTTTGACACATCCAGGCATTTATTTCTTCCTGGCATTTACTGAGTGCCTGAACTGGTTCATAGTCACTTGGTGGCATGGTGATGTAGAGCTGTGTATCATCTGCATAGTTATGCTAGCTGATGTTGTTGTTTTTTATGATCTGAGCTAGAGGGAGCATGTAGATATTGAATAGGAGGGAACCCAGGATGGACCCTTGGGAAACCCCGCATGTGACTTTTGTAATCTCTGATGTAA
This sequence comes from Fundulus heteroclitus, assembly GCF_011125445.2. Lineage (NCBI taxonomy): Eukaryota > Metazoa > Chordata > Actinopteri > Cyprinodontiformes > Fundulidae > Fundulus > Fundulus heteroclitus. The sequence goes on along the minus strand of NC_046369.1, from coordinate 28,655,319 downwards.
AGTTACCTACTGATACAAAAAAGTTCCTGTTCTTTAAGTAGGATTTAAACCAGTGGAGAGCTGTACCAGAGAGGCCGACCCAGTTTTCCAAGCGCTCTAACAGAATGGAGTGATCGACAGTATCAAATGCTGCACTGAGGTCCAATAGAACCAGCACGGTGGTTCTTCCACAGTCTGTATTTATATGGATGTCATTAAACACCTTGATAAGGGCGGTCTCTGTACTGTGGTGAGGAAACCAGACTGGAAAACGTCAAAGCGGCTGGTCGTTGTTAAGAAGGTGTTTAATTGTTGAAGCACAGCTTTTTCAAAAATCTTACTGATAAAGTTCTGGAGTAGTAGTTTGTCTAAATTGTTCTTTTTCAGCAGTGGTTTGATAATTGCTGTTTTTAGGGACTGCGGGAAAACACCTGACAGAAGGGACGTGTTTATTATCTGGGTCAAATCAGACGCTATGACAGGTAAAACTTTTTTTAAAGAAAGCTGTGGGTAGAACATCAAGGCAGCAGGAGGAACTTAGCTGCTGAATGATCTGCTCTAAGCTTTTGGAGTTTATTTGGCTGAATTGGGACATTTTGTCATAAGTAGTTCCAGCTGAATACAGCATTGGTTCTGGTGTTGATATGGAAGTACAAACTGATCCTCTAATTTTTAGGATTTTCTCAGTAAAGAAGTTATCAAATTCATTGCAGGCCCTGGTGGATTTGTTAATCTGTCGACTGTGGAAAATAAGACACGAACATTATTATTAGTTGTGAGTTATATCTGTAAAGTCTCTCTTTATAGATTTCATAGTGAACCTGGAGTCTGTTCTTTCTCCACCTGCGTTCAGCTTTTCGACACTCCCTTTTTTCACCTCTAACTGCTAGAGCATTTCTCCAAGGAGATTTTTTCTTCCTGGAAAGAACTTTCACTTTAACTGGAGCAATGCAGTCAATGATATCTGAGACTTTAGAATGAAAGTTATCTACTAGTTCATCAGCTGAGTTGCAGCCCAAGGTTGAAGTATCAGAGTAAGCTTGGATAAAAGTTTCCGTGGCATTGTCCTTAAAGGTGCGTTTTCTTACGATGTCCCTTTTGCTAAATGAGTCACTGGTAATTATGCTTTCAAAGGTAACAGAAAAGTGATCAGATAGGGCAACATCAGTTACATTGACGTTTAGAAATCTTTAGACCTTTAGTGATGATCAAGTCTAAAATATGTCCCCGTTTGTGTGTTGGCTGTTTAACATGTTGAGTTAAACCAAAGTTTCTAAGTGTGTCACACAGTTCTTTTGCACTTCTGTCTTCAGGGTTGTCAACGTGAAAGTTGAAGTCTCCCACAATAATTAAACAGTCATAATCAACGCATATCACAGACAGGAGGAAACTAAGATCCATTAAAAAGTTTGATGTGGACTTAGGAGGCCTGTAAACATTCAGAAACATAGTTCGTACCGGGCCCTTTACCTGGAGAGCCAAATGTTCAAAAAAAAGTTGAATTTTCCCAAAAACACCTTTTTACTGTAATGACCGGGGTCCGAGCCCGAATTCAAACCACACACAGAGCCGGATATTTAGGAGCTTTATTGCCACAAAGAAGGTAGGATATCAGGACCGGGCTGAAGAAGACTGGAGATGGTGGAGATTTAGCAGGCAGACGGGTACGGTGGTCCTCAGAGCCACCGCAGACGGGACGCTGGAGCACCGACAGAACGAGCCTGATGAGCTCCGGAGCTGGGTCCAAAACGTGCTGACGAAGTGGGACAGGTGGTGCGTCGGTACAGGGACCAGGATGTGAAGGAGGACTGTGGCTGTGGTGCGTCAGGGTGAAAGCCAGGACGTGCTGGTGGATCGAGACAGGAGGGAAGACTGGAACACAAAGTAAAGAGGTGAGTGGGAGGCAAGATCCACTAACCTGGGATGGCGTGAGGTAGCAGGCTGGCTGGCGAGGAGTGCACAGGCTGGGGAGCAGAAGGGAAGCTGGACATCTGGTGATTGAGGGAGTGCAGAGTCTTGGAGATCAGACAAACCAGCAAAGACAAACTGAAAGAGGAGTGCTTATATAGGGATGGGCTGACAGGAGTAATTAGAGCAGGGAATTAGTTGCAGGTGACGGTGATCAGTGGGGAGGAGGTGATCAGGCAAAAACTGAGGTAGAATCATTACAGAACCCCCCCCTCAAGGGCGGATTCCAGACGCCCAAAACCGGGCATAATAGGGGCAGACCTGACAAAGACCAAAAAACGAAAAACTACCCACCCAGGGTGGGCGGAGGGAGGCATAGGACGGAGGGCCAGGAACCAAAGAACAAAAGACAACCCCAACCGGGCGTACAAATATGTGGGGGCGTGCTGGGCTGCGCCAACTTGGTGAGGCGTGCCGAGCAGCGCTGGCTCGGAAGCGGCGCCCAGGGGCGAGTCCGTTGGGACCCGGCTCTGGGGAAAGGTTGGGTCTGCAGGGGGGCGCCTGGCTACAGGCGACAGACGGCGAAGCCTGGCTACAGGCGTCTGGAGGGAAAGCCTGGCTACAGGCGTCTGGAGGGAAAGCCTGGCTACAGGCGTCTGGAGGGAAAGCCTGGCTACAGGCGTCTGGAGGGAAAGCCTGGCTACAGGCGTCTGGAGGGAAAGCCTGACTACAGGCGTCTGGAGGGAAAGCCTGACTACAGGCGTCTGGAGGGAAAGCCTGACTACAGGCGTCTGGAGGGAAAGCCTGACTACAGGCGTCTGGAGGGAAAGCCTGACTACAGGCGTCTGGAGGGGAAAGCCTGACTACAGGCGTCTGGAGGGAAAGCCTGACTACAGGCGTCTGGAGGGAAAGCCTGACTACAGGCGTCTGGAGGGAAAGCCTGACTACAGGCGTCTGGAGGGAAAGCCTGACTACAGGCGTCTGGAGGGAAAGCCTGACTACAGGCGTCTGGAGGGAAAGCCTGACTACAGGCGTCTGGAGGGAAAGCCTGACTACAGGCGTCTGGAGGGAAAGCCTGACTACAGGCGTCTGGAGGGAAAGCCTGACTACAGGCGTCTGGAGGGAAAGCCTGACTACAGGCGTCTGGAGGGAAAGCCTGACTACAGGCGTCTGGAGGGAAAGCCTGACTACAGGCGTCTGGAGGGAAAGCCTGACTACAGGCGTCTGGAGGGAAAGCCTGACTACAGGCGTCTGGAGGGAAAGCCTGACTACAGGCGTCTGGAGGGAAAGCCTGACTACAGGCGTCTGGAGGGAAAGCCTGACTACAGGCGTCTGGAGGGAAAGCCTGACTACAGGCGTCTGGAGGGAAAGCCTGACTACAGGCGTCTGGAGGGAAAGCCTGACTACAGGCGTCTGGAGGGAAAGCCTGACTACAGGCGTCTGGAGGGAAAGCCTGACTACAGGCGTCTGGAGGGAAAGCCTGACTACAGGCGTCTGGAGGGAAAGCCTGACTACAGGCGTCTGGAGGGAAAGCCTGACTACAGGCGTCTGGAGGGAAAGCCTGACTACAGGCGTCTGGAGGGAAAGCCTGACTACAGGCGTCTGGAGGGAAAGCCTGACTACAGGCGTCTGGAGGGAAAGCCTGACTACAGGCGTCTGGAGGGAAAGCCTGACTACAGGCGTCTGGAGGGAAAGCCTGACTACAGGCGTCTGGAGGGAAAGCCTGACTACAGGCGTCTGGAGGGAAAGCCTGACTACAGGCGCCTGGAGGGGGAGCCTGACTACAGGCGCCTGGAGGGGGAGCCTGACTACAGGCGCCTGGAGGGGGAGCCTGACTACAGGCTGTCGTGGAGGACAAACCCTTGGCAACAAAAAGTCTCAATACCAGCCTCTGGAGGATGTCAGACAGTGACAGCCAGTAAAGTCTCTCCCAGAGCAGGCTGTCTACCAGGGCGACCAAGGGCTGAGGCTTCAGAAGAACACCAAGGGGGGCAAAGCCTCCATGAGATCTTGGGTGCTGAGCCCTCTCCCGAGGATCGGAGCGCTCGAAGGAGGAAGCGTCCACCTGGGTTCCCACCTCACAGGTGGACGACGGACCCTCCTGGGTCGTTGCGTCGCAAGTCGGCGACGGACCCTCCTGGGTCTCACCTGGAGGCTTGGGCGCAGGTCGGTCCTCCAGGACCTCCTCTTGAGGCCTGGGCGCAGGCCGGTCCTCCAGGACCTCCTCTTGAGGCCTGGGCGCAGGCCGGTCCTCCAGGACCTCCTCTTGAGGCCTGGGCGCAGGCCGGTCCTCCAGGACCTCCTCTTGAGGCCTGGGCGCAGGCCGGTCCTCCAGGGCCTCCTCTTGAGGCCTGGGCGCAGGCCGGTCCTCCAGGGCCTCCTCTTGAGGCCTGGGCGCAGGCCGGTCCTCCAGGGCCTCCTCTTGAGGCTTGGGCGCAGGCCGGTCCTCCAGGGCCTCCTCTTGAGGCTTGGGCGCAGGCCGGTCCTCCAGGGCCTCCTCTTGAGGCTTGGGCGCAGGCCGGTCCTCCGGGACCTCCTCTTGAGGCTTGGGTGCAGGCCGGTCCTCCGGGACCTCCTCTTGAGGCTTGGGCGCAGGCCGGTCCTCCGGGACCTCCACTTGAGGCTTGGGCGCAGGCCGGTCCTCCGGGACCTCCACTTGAGGCTTGGGCGCAGGCCGGTCCTCCGACGATGGCAGAGCAGGGAGGCCTTCGGTGGCCGCAGTGAGCGCAGCCCCTCCATGGGCCGGAACAGCCCTTATCGAGAACAGGTCCTCCCTGTCCCCATAGAAGAAGTCCCAAAGGTGAGAACCCTCAACATGTGGTGCGGCCATGGTAACATCGTGCCAAACTGGGGCATGTGCACCTTCACAAACTTGCTCTGGGAACGAAGCGTCCGCTGGACCCTTAGTGACTGGAGCAGAACGGCTGTAGAATGCCCTGAGAGCTGATCTATAGTTGTCCTCCAACTCCTTTAATTTTCTCTCCAGCTCCTCAGAGTACTGAGAAAATAAAGTCTCCCTCAGACGCTTGATTGTTGGGGCAAAAGTTCTTATTTTGTCCTCCAATCTTCTGTACTCTGAGCTGGGGGCGTCACAAGGGGGAGCTGTGGAGAGCTTGGCTCCGTTGGTCTGCGGGCTCCGGACTGCAGAGCAAGGAACTGGGCAGGAAGTGGCAGCAGGAGCAATGGAGTCTACCGACTGGCACAGGGGCTCGGCAGCAGACGGCAGCCGGGTTGGCTCGGCTAATGGCTGCACGGAGGTGAGAGAGACCGGACAGGCAGGCTGACGTCTTCGTCTCCGGCGGCGAGCCGATCCATGCAGGACGGCCGAATCCAATTGACTGGACGGGACCGCTACAGCCTGCGGAGCCCTCCGCGGCTCCTCGTCATCCGCCATTACGCTCCGGTCCCCGAATCGGCTCTGTGTGGGTGACGGACTCTGTCGTGGCTGGTTTGTTCTGTAATGACCGGGGTCCGAGCCCGAATTCAAACCACACACAGAGCCGGATATTTAGGAGCTTTATTGCCACAAAGAAGGTAGGATATCAGGACCGGGCTGAAGAAGACTGGAGATGGTGGAGATTTAGCAGGCAGACGGGTACGGTGGTCCTCAGAGCCACCGCAGACGGGACGCTGGAGCACCGACAGAACGAGCCTGATGAGCTCCGGAGCTGGGTCCAAAACGTGCTGACGAAGTGGGACAGGTGGTGCGTCGGTACAGGGACCAGGATGTGAAGGAGGACTGTGGCTGTGGTGCGTCAGGGTGAAAGCCAGGACGTGCTGGTGGATCGAGACAGGAGGGAAGACTGGAACACAAAGTAAAGAGGTGAGTGGGAGGCAAGATCCACTAACCTGGGATGGCGTGAGGTAGCAGGCTGGCTGGCGAGGAGTGCACAGGCTGGGGAGCAGAAGGGAAGCTGGACATCTGGTGATTGAGGGAGTGCAGAGTCTTGGAGATCAGACAAACCAGCAAAGACAAACTGAAAGAGGAGTGCTTATATAGGGATGGGCTGACAGGAGTAATTAGAGCAGGGAATTAGTTGCAGGTGACGGTGATCAGTGGGGAGGAGGTGATCAGGCAAAAACTGAGGTAGAATCATTACATTTACACTTTAGTGAATCATTAAATAATGTTGCCACTCCTCCACCTTTCCTTTGCTGTCTGCTCTCACAAAGAAAATTGTAGTTTGGAGGTGTTGACTCCAGCAGAATGGCTGCTTCATTAAATGCATGTAACCATGTTTCTGTTAAAAACATAACATTAAGATTATTGTCAATAATGAAGTCATTAATTAAAAGGGATTTTCCTGACAGAGATCTAATGTTTAGTAAACCCAGTTTATATGACTTAGTGGTTGATGATGTCTCTGTGACAGGTTGCATCTGACAGTTTATGACTTTTAAGTATTTGTTCCTGTTTATCCTTTTGTTTTTCTTATTTCTGCCACGTATTATCACAGATATTCCATAATCTCCGGCAAAAGGCCCAGGCTGATGCTGGGAACTGTCATGTCTGATAAACGTGCGGCCAGGGCCCAATCTGCATCACAGCGAAGTAATTTGAAGTTCCTCACCAAAAATAACAACTAATAGGCCAGCAGGATGTGATAATCGTTCATAAAAATATTGTATTCAACCAGAGTGAGCTACTGACGGATGAATTAAAAAAAGTCAAATAGCGTGGCTATGCACCTTTAAGTGTTTCTGTAGTTTGTGCGGCTGACCCTTTGACCAGGTCACTCTTGTAAAAGAAACCATGGTCTTAATGTTTTTTTTCTTTTTACCTGGTTAGATAAAGGCTAAATAAAAATAAATAAATAAATAAAAGACCATGAACCTCTGCTGAAATGTTTGGTGATATAGTTTTACCCGAAAATGCCAGGCTTTCAAATGATCTGATAAATGTATTCTTGCTTCCTAGTTATACAACATCATGCCTTGGCTGATGAAGCGGTTGCCTGGACCTCATCAGAGGATATTCGTTATAACAAAAGAGATAATTGAATTTAGAAAAATCAAGATCAAAGAACACAGAGAGAACCTCGACCCGTGATAACTAAGAGACTACATTGACTCCTTCCTCATAGAGATGGGAGAGGTGAGAGCTATACTGTGTCTTACCGTATAGAAGACACAGAAAGAAGACAAAGATTCAGGTTTTGACATGAACAATTTGTGTTTTTGTATCCTGGACCTGTGCGGTGCTGGAACTAAAACTACCACCACCACTTTACACTGGGGTCTTCTGTACATGATCTATTATCCTGACATACAAGGTGTGTGAAAAATCTAACCGCATCTCTGACAAGCATCTTCCTAAGACTTTATATATTCACTGTCATGAATCAGGGACAGAGGACCCAGTATTCAGGCCGGACAAGCAGATGAGTGAAAAAAAACAGGTTTATTGGAGGCAATCTTGACAATGTAGGGGTAGGCAGGCTCAATGGTCAGTATGGCAGTCCAAAAATCGGTACATGAAAAGCAGTCCAAAACAGGCAGGAGTACAGACAGGGATAAGGCAAGCTCGGATAATCCTAAGGCAGATACGGGTCGGTAAAACGGGTAAGCAGTCAGACAGGGCAGGAAAAAACAGGATCAGGAATCAGGTTGGCTCAGATGTCAAAACAGGCACTTGGTTTAAATCAACAGGCAAAGGGAAATGCTGGACTAAACTCACCAACGGCTTGATAGACAATGATCTGGCCTAGTGCAGGAGACAGAGGCAAGTATAAATAGGGAAGTGAGCAGGTGAATTGAGTAGAAACTAATTACAGGAAAACAGGTGGAACTAATCAGAGGCAGGAAAGTGACTGACAGAACCAAACTGATAGGTTGGTGACTGCTGACAGGGGAGTGACAAACTGATTGGGAGAAAACAGGGTGGTGAGCTGGCAGGTGAACAGAACTGAACTAAAAGCAAAACCACAACAAAACTTAAACTATTCCATAAACCAAAATCAAGACAGAACCTAAACCTAAGGCAGAATCAATAAAATAGAAAGAAGTACAAAACAAACCAATAACAAAACCCCAAATCATGACAATTCACCACTCACAAACAGAGTGCAGCACATAAACTCAGAGTTTGTGTTGTTTTCTCCGTGTGCAGAGCATGTCCAGGCTGAGATAGATGCCGTGATTGGTCCATTCAGGCCGCCCTCTGTGGCTGACAGAGACAACATGCCCTACACAAATGCGGTAATCCATGAGATACAGAGGATGGGTAACATCATCCCCCTCAATGTGCCCCGAACAGCAAATAGAGACACCACCCTGGATAAATACACAATTCCAATGGTACATATGCAGATAACATTTTTAAGGAATTTAAGGAATTATGAGTTTATTACAGAGGAGTGACATTTCTCTTGAATTATTACTGACTGACTCTGATCCAACGAGGAACACTGATCAAACAGCTGTCATGATTAGATATAGCATTGTATTGGCTTCTTCAAACATGATGATGTGGTGTTTTACTGAGTATTTAGCCTCTATAGAAACCCCCTTTTTATTAGGGGTCCTTCAACCATAATAGGTCATCCACATCAGTATTTTTAATAATCACATCATTTCCTGGAAGTTATTTTTTTTCACCCTAAACATTTAACAAAAATCAATTGTCAGGAAAAGGCCTGCTGTCTCTACCTGTATGTGTACATAGGAAGAGGGTAAAGCCATTTATATACTGTTTTGTTAACAGGGCACCATGATTTTAGCTACACTAAATTCTGTCCTCCATGATGAGTCCATGTGGGAGACTCCACACTCCTTCAACCCTCAGCATTTTCTGGACCAGGAGGGTAAATTTAGGAAGAGAGACACCGTCATGCCTGTTTCTACAGGTTAGTCTTTAATCTCAGTGCTATAAAAGTCTCCTTTATTCTGCTTTCACAAAGTTAGCATGTTTCACATGCAGTCAGTTGGCGACTTTGGTGAAGGTTTGTTCTTATTTTGAAAAGACATAGTGCAGTGAAACTGTGTATTAATTAAATTGTTTAGATGTCTGACAAACGTCTTTACTGATTTGATTTTGCTGTTGTGACTTTGGAAAACTTACAGAACAACAACTTAATTACACATAATTTTATTTGTAGAAACATAAAGTGCCATTTAGACTCTTAATTGTGATTGAACCAAAAAATAAAACAATTAAATGTGGTCTATTAAATATAAGGTCTCTCCCACCAAAGACTTTGTTAGTTAATGAATTGATTTCTGGTAATCAGATTGATTTATTTTGTCTCACAGAAACCTGGCTACAAGAGGACTATGTTTGTATAAATGAGTCAATTCCCTCTAATTATTTAAATTTCCACATTCCGAGATCTGCGGGAAGAGGAGGAGTAATGGCAACCATCTTTCAGTCTGATTTATCAATTAGTCCCAGGCCAATTAATAACTACAGTTCTTTTGAACATTTAACCCTCAGTTTCCCTCATTCAAACTGCAAAGCAATAAACCTCTTCTGTTTGTTGTTTTGTATCTTCCACCAGGCCCTTACACTCAGTTTTTGGATCAGATGTCAGAGTTCTTATCTGATTTGGTGTTAAACACTGACAAGGATATTATAGGAGGTATTCCCTCTGATCAGTGGTCCTATTTTAGACATGATTAATCTATCCTTGGTAAATGGATATGTACCACAGGCTTTTAAAGTAGCTGTTATTAAACCTTTACTTAAGAAACCATCTCTTGATCAAGATGAGTTAGTAAATTACAGCCCTATATCTAATCTTCTTTTCTTATCTAAAATTCTTGAGAAGGTAGTTGCTAATCAACTATGTGAACATTTACAAAGTAATGACCTACTTGAGGAGTTTCAGTCAGGCTTTAGAGCTCATCATAGCACTAAAACAGCTCTGGTGAAGGTCACTAATGATATTCTCATGGCCTCAGATAATGGACTTGTGTCTATACTTGTCCTGTTAGATCTCAGTGCTGCATTTGATACAGTTGATCACAATATTCTCCTACAAAGACTTGAGCATACTGTAGGGATTAAGGGAAAAGCATTAGGCTGGTTTAAATCTTATCTGTCAGACAGATTCCAATTTGTTCATGTTAATAATAAATCTTCCTCAAACTCTAGGGTCACTTGTGGAATACCACAGGGTTCAGTCCTTGGACCAATTCTATTTACTATATATATGCTTCCGATTGGCAAAATTATCAGACAGCATGGGATTAATTTCCACTGTTATGCTGATGACACTCAGCTATATTTATCCATTAATCCTGATGAATCCAATCAGTTACTTTGACTGCAGTCATGTCTTGATGACATCAAAAGCTGGATGACTTTAAATTTCCTGCATTTAAATTCTGACAAGACAGAAGTTGTAATCTTTGGGCCATAGTCTTCAAAAAATAAAGTTCTTAATCAATCACTTAATCTGGATGGCATTAACTTGGCCTCTGGTAATAAAGTTAAAAATCTTGGTGTTGTTTTTGACCAAGACATGTCATTTAAATCCCATATAAAACAGGTTTCCAGAGTTTCCTTTTTTCACCTCAGGAATATCGCCAAAATTAGAAACATTCTGTCCAGGGGTGATGCTGAAAAACTAGTCCATGCATTTGTTACTTCAAGGCTGGACTATTGTAATTCTTTACTATCAGGAAGTCCACAAAATGCAGTTCGAAGTCTTCAGCTGATCCAAAATGCTGTGGCAAGAGTTCTGATGAAAATCATCAAGAGGGATCATATTTCTCCAATTTTAGCTTCCCTTCATTGGCTTCCTGGTAAATCAAGAATAGAATTTAAAATTCTCCTTCTAACGTATAAAGCCTTAAAGGAGAAGTCCGGTCAAAATCAGAATTCAAACTGCTGAAAGAACTTTAAATATAAAACTACTACATACTGTGCAAAAAATTATAAATTTTTTTAATTATGAATAATTTTCATTTAATCATGTTTATGTGGAGGAATCCATGTTGGTCAAGAATAGTACTGTCACCTCCCATTTTGTGACGTCACTCGCCGGACCCGCATTAGATCTCTGATTTTCCTGACAGAGATCTAATGTTTAATAAACCTAGTTTATATGATTTGGTGGTTGATGATGTCTCTGTGGCAGGTTGCATCTGACAGTTAATGACTTTCAAGTATTTGTTCCTGTTTATCCTTTTGTTTTTCTTTTTTCTGCCACGAATCATCACAGATATTCCGTAATTCCCGGGAAACAACCCAAGCTGAATCTCGAAACTGTCTTGTCTGATAAACGTGCAGCGAGGGCCCGCTGTGTATCACAGCAAAGTAATCTGAAGGTCTTGAGGACAGGCATGTTCCGTGATACGTAGAGGAGGATCTGGGGCTCTGCGGCCTTTGGAAGATGCTGGTTTAGTCACAGAGCTGTGGCTATATGGAGAGGATGTCATCTGTAGGCCAATCTTAAATACTTTGTTCATGTTGGGAGAAAATTCCAGAAAAGGAACCTCTGGGCTTTGTGGAGAGGAAGGCGAGGCGGGTATAGTCCGGACCGGTGTTCGTGACGATGGATTTTCTTGGTCCTCTCGTTGTCCTGCTGAGATCTGGGATGAATCCTCCTGTAGCTCTGACGAAGCCTCTTTCTGTGTCATCTTTCTGGCCATGTTTATCTTGGCTTGTTCGGGCTGCACTGGGCTTATCTTTTGTTTAGACACTGGATGTACTTTGTTTTGGGACAAAGCTGATGGCGTATGGTTCACAGAATAGAAGATGTTTGAAATCAGCCGTTTTGCACCTGACCTATTTAGAGAGAAGCCATTGCTGCTAAATAGATGTCTTCTTTCCCAGAAGATGTTAAAGTTGTCTATGAAGGTTACAGTTGTTTGTTTGCATGTTTTTTCCAGCCATTTGTTTAACATCAGAATTCTGGAAAAAATCTCGTCTCCACAGTTAACTGGTGCGTGAGGCCCGCTAAGAAAAACCTTGACATTAAGGCCATGAACTAAGTTCAACAAACGAATGTAATCCTCTTTCAATCTGATTTTCTTATCCGGGTGATGTCGCCCAGGGCTTCAGCTTGTATTATGAGTTTTTCCAAGGTGGGGCGTTCTTTCAAGATCCTCTGAAGGTTGTCTGATATTTCAGACACCAGGCCAAAGTTCGAAGGGTTATAAATCAACACCTCTGTGTTTTTCTTGTTACAGAAATGTTTAATCCCCCTTACAGATCCATTGCATAATATCAGGGTCCTTGGCCCTGTGGCATGTCTTTTCTGTGATGTCTTAGAACGAAAATCGTTGACATACCTCTGATTGTTGTCGTGATCCTCCCTGGTCACATTTTGGAGCGGAGCGAATCTGTTTCGTAATGGAATTCCTGCATTTCCAGCAGGTTTACTCCTATCATTTGTTTTGAGAACAGCCCGTTGTTGTTTCATTTGTCTTGGGACATCTCTCTGTAGTCTCGGCCAGTTTTCTTTGTCTGGGTGCGGGGTTCGTTTATCCTTTGGTCTTGCACCCAGAGTGATCCAGGGATTCTCATTTTCCTCCGGGGACTGTTTGTTCGCCGAGTCGCTGGGCTGGTGGTCACCATTCAGAATCACAGGCAGGGTTGTTTCATTTCCATGCGTGGCGTTTACATCATAATTCACTTCGAGTCGACAGATTTTTAGTTCCATAACAGCTATCTTCTGTAAAAGCTTGTCAAAGTCCATTGTGGTGAAGGTAGGCATCCTTTGAATCGGGTGGTTCTCCTTCATATCCGCTTCATGTTGAAGTCTTTCCATAAGAGCATTTTTCCTGAGAACTGCCTCCTCTGGGCTGTTGTAAAGAGGCATCTTGTGTGGATTAGCTGAAAACTAAAAGAGTCCACACGGGGAAAAAATCAAAATCAAAAATAAATCACAGAAAATAAATAAAATAAAATAACTAAATCCAACTTTCTGTAATTTTGGTTAAGAGATAAAAAGGAAATAAAAAGGGGAGGAAAATGCAAGCAAGCAGGGAGCAGAGAAAAGAGCGTCCGAGTAGGCAGAGAGGCGGAGAGCAAAAAACAAAAAACAAAAAAAAAAGCACACGCGTGTGTGTGTGTGTGTGTGTGTGTGTGTGTGTGTGTGTGTGCGTGCGCTCCGCCGCAGCACGGCCTTACCAGCGCTGCGGCGGAGCGCACACACACACACACACACACACACACAGCGGAGGAGAGATCGCGCTGAAGTGACTTAAGTTATATATTTGCCCTCTAGTAAATCGGGCAGGTGGTCATTATTGTATAAATATTAAAATATAAAAGCGTTCCAGCACATGCTGGGGCGGAGGGATACCACATCACATGTGGTATCCCTCCGCCCCTCTGCTCGGTGACCATCCCCGCAAATTCTAAATAAAAAATTCTAAAATAAAAAATAACTTACCGAAAATCCTCGCTCTCATGTCATGTTCAAAACATTCTTCTTCAAAATGGTTGCTGCATATGACATGTTTTCTCTCTGGCCAGAAGTTAGATGGCAAATCCGCTCTCTTCAAGTTGGCAATCCAGCAACGAGCCCGGTGGCTCATGAATCGGGGAAGTTGAAATAAGCAATGTTTTTTCTACTTTTACCAGTTGTGTTGGAACATCCAACAGCCATGCACGTGGGCATTGTTGCTTCGGCAAAAGCTCTTGGGAATGTCAGTGGTGAAGTCCTCTGGAAATCCGAAAAAATTATTGATGATCGCAGCTATGTAGAATGGCTCCTATTGACTTTGCATGGAAAGCGGAGAGAAATGCTGTCGCCGCTTCCGCTTTTCCACGACCCAGGATGTGATGTCAAATGCCCCTTACTGCCCAAATATGGGCAGTAATGTCAGCCCCCATACACAGTGATTCAGACGACAATTTATGTTTTTATTTTCTTATTGATTAAAGATAAGTTCATTAAATAACCACAGACGTATTAGTTTTAGTTATAGCTAATGATACCCTGATTTTTCCTTGTTGACCGGACTTCCCCTTTAATAATCAAGCTCCATCATATATCAGAGCTCTGATTACCCCGTATATTCCTAACAGAGCACTTCGCTCTCAGACTGCAGGTCTGCTGGTGGTTCCTAGAGTCTCTAAAAGTAGAATGGGAGGCAGATCCTTTAGCTGTCAGGCTCCTCTACTGTGGAACCAACTCCCAGTTTTGGTCTGTGAGGCAGACACCCTATCTATTTTTAAGACTAATATTAAAACTTTCCTTTTTGACAAAGCTTATAGTTAGAGTGGCTCATGTTACCCTGAGCTACCTCTATAGTTGTGCTGTGATAGGCATAGGCTACTGGAGGACATCAGGGCCTATTTCTATTTTTCACTCTGCTGATTTCTACTGTTCTTCAGTCTACTGTTCTCCAGTTTTGCATTGTATTACATTGAAATGACTGTCGTCATTTCAGCTTTTAACTTTTTGCTCTCTCTCTTTTTCTTCATAGTAGGCACACCTGGTCTGACATTCTGTTAAACTGTGACATCATCCAGAGAAGACGGCTCACTCACTATTACCATCTAATGTAGAACAGATTACTAGATCAATGTGTGCTTCTGTGCTTTTTTGTCTCTCTTGTTGTGTCTCTGCTCTGTCTTCTGTAACCCCAGTCGGTCGAGGCAGATGACCGTTCATACTGAGCCCGGTTCTGCTGGAGGTTTTTCCTTCCCGCTAATGGGTGGTTTTTCTTTCCACTGTCGCTTCATGCTTGCTCAGTATGAGAGATTGCTGCAAAGCCATGGACAATGCAGATGACTCTTCCTGTTGCTCTACGCTTCTTCAGGAGTGAATGCTGCTTGTCGGGACTTTGAAGCAATCAACTGGTTCCCTTATATAGGACATTTTTGACCAATCTGTATAATCTGACTGATTTTGACTTTGTAAAGTGCCTCGAGATGACATGTTTCATGAATTGGCGCTGTATAAATAAAATTGAATTGAATTGGGGGATTTCAACATTCATGCTGACACAGAATGTGTTAACTTTAGTGTAGCCTTTAAAACTATCCTAGATTAAATTAGTTTTGCTCAAAATGTGCATAAACCAACACACTCTTGGCTCCATACTTTAGACCTTGTGCTGACATATGGCATTGATTGTAAAGAATTAACAGTACTTCCTTACAACCCTGTCCTATCTAATAATTTTTTAATAACATTAGAGTTTAATCTAACTCAGTTCTCCACCCCCATAAGAGGGTTCCATTATGGTAGATTTTTATCGGATAATGCTGCATCAAACTTTAAACAGTCTGTCCCCCTCTTAATATCATCAGTATTGCAGAAACACCCTGCAGATGGCAGCAATGTTTTTTCTTCCCATTCACAAATAAATGTCTTTGTTAACTGTGTGACTTCCTCATTGTTCTGTATTAGACAATGTAGCTCCCATGAAAAAGAAGGTGATTATTCACAGGAAGCTGGCTCCCTGATTTAATTCAGAACTGTGTTCCTTGAAGCACAATGTTAGGATATTGAAAAGAAAATGGCGCTCTAAACACCAAGAAGAATCATACCTAATCTGGAAAGACAGTTTATTGTTGTATAAAAAGACCCTTCGCAGAGTTAGAGCAGCATATTTATTCTCCTCATCATTAATTGAGGAGAATAAAAATAATCCTAGATTTCTCTTTAGTACAGTTGCCAAACTTACTCAGAGTCACAGCTCTGTTGATCCATCCATTCCCTTTGTGCACTCAACAGTATTTTTGTAGTTTTTGTAGAAATGTTTCAAGGTGGGGGGAATGTGTGTGTGGTTGGACATTGCTTAAACCAAGGGGAGTGGTTTTATGTTGACACCTAACTGTTTACTGGTGGAACTTTGACTCGTGTTTTATCTACTTTCCTTTTTTATTTGGTGGTAAGACACTTGTTTCATTTACCAAACTTCAGTTCTAGGAGAAGACATGGAGACAATCCTGAATGTTCTTGGCTTGGGGTGGATAGACAGCAGGAGCATTTTTATATTCCTGTGTGTTTTTCTGCTACTGGCAGATGTTTTGAAGAACAGAGTGCCTAGAAACTTTCCGCCGGGACCGTGGTCTTTTCCTCTACTTGGAGACCTTCCTCGCATTAAACCGTCAAAAATTCACCTGCAGTTTAAAGAGGTAGGAAACCACAGAAAACGATAAAAATGCAGTCAATGCTGTTGTATAATAATGCCGGGTTCACAGGGCAGGATAATAAGCCCAATGTTTGACCGATTTTCTTCCGAAATGCCCCGTTTCTACTGTCTTTTTATGTTCAGAATATTAATGAATAAATCTGAGTAAAAATATGTTTAAAAAAACAGTCAAAAACAGAGTTCAGAGAAACTGTTTTTGTGGAACAAAAAAATGATTAACTTGAGAGCAGATAAGGTGAGTAAAATGGACTCTACCCCTTTTTCTCCAGTAGCGGCACGTGCTCCGTATTAAGTCAACAATTTTTATGTCTACACATCTTGATGTATCTCAATAATACAGGTAGAAAAAAAAGTTGGTTCTCTAGACAGGTTCCTCTGTGTTGAAACGTTTCGTCACTTCTCCAAGAGACTTCGTCAGTCAGAGGAGTTAAAGGTAAACCCAGCTTTATAAGCAGTGCCCTCACATACTGAATCGACACCTTTAACCATTCAAATTAAAACTGGTTGCCCATATGCAAAAGAGGACCATTTGCCTAAAAGCTTATCATTAACCCCCAGATTATTGTTCCTTTTTGCTATTGAGTCATGCTCACAATAGCAGCAGAGGAACAATTGAACAATACACTCCAACATTCTTTATACTTTTTGCTGTAAATCATCATATTTTCTTCCTTGACCCTTTCTCAACCTTTACTATACTTACATTTGTTTAAAAAAAATTATTTGGGAAAGACACTAATAAAAAACTGTACTCCTCAATACACACTGCATTCGATGATATGATGACAATGTTGATATTCTAAATTTTGCAGGAAGAGTAGTATAGTAATTAAATATTACAAAGCATAATAAGTCTCTCTGAGATTAGTGATTTCCTCAATGGGTATTTATTTTCATGAGTATGTGCAAATATAATTACAAGAAATTTTATAGAGTTTTTTAAAAATCTGAAAGGTCAGAAAAATAGTGACATAAAAACCTCCAAGTATGTGAATTCTCTTCACTGTTCACTCCCATAAAGTCAGCACTTCGTGGAGCCACTATTTGCAGCCATTACGCCTGCTAGTAGCTTCACATTTAAGTCTCTATGAGCTTGCCACATCTTGCTACATGGAGTTTTGTCTATTCCTCAGAGTCCCTGCTGCTGACACTCATCCCTACAGCATGATGCTGCCACCACCATGTTTCACTGTGCTTCAAAGTGGCATAACAAAGGGGGTGTGGTTATTTATACACATTTTTCTCTTTTCACCTCACCAGTTTGGACTATTTTGTGAAGATTGATCACATAAAATAAGATTAAAAACTTTTTATGTACAGATTGAAATGTCAAAAAGTAAGTCAAAAGCCAAGGGGCATGAATAATTTTGCAAGGAACTGTACAAACTGAAAAAAACACATGGACCATGACAAGGATGCAGCGGTCTCTTGTGACTGCCGTAGGGACTGATAAGTTACTTGATTTTAGATGAAAAACTAATGTATTAAAACATTTCCAAGTACACATTATTACAATATGAAACGTTAGGAAATGCATGAGAGCAAACATCCTATTTTATATTTGAGCCCTACGACAGTGTTGAAGGCCCATGAAGAGAAAGTTATTGTTTTGATTTTTCCCCAAAGAAGAGAAAATTACTATTTCCCATGTTTTGAATGACAGGAAAAACCTGCTCTGTGTTCAGTTTGCAGGCAAATATGGGAACGTTTTCAGTCTTCGTTTGTTTGGGGGAAGGATTGTCATCATTAACAGCTACAAGTTCATGAGAGAGGCTCTGGTCCAAAGAGGAGAGGACTTCACAGATCGTCCCAGCATCCCACTGTTTGAAGACGTATTTGGGAATAGAGGTGCCTGTCTTTGCATCAGAAGCTGGAATTTTCAATCAAGTGTAAAATATGAGGAATATTAGCCTGATAGTTTTGGTAGTTACATTAATTTCCCTGAACTGTCAACATAAATAACCTTGTCTTTTGGTTTCTAAAAAGGTCTTGTAGGTTCCAGTGGTTATCCATGGAAGCACCAGAGGAGATTTGCTCTTCACACACTCAGAAACTTTGGTCTGGGAAAGAAAACCTTGGAGCAATCCATCCAGCAGGAGTGTCAGTATCTCACAGAGGCTTTTGCTGATCAACAAGGTAACAAAAGAAATAAAACTTATTTTGTGTTTAAGACCAGCTTTGCTTAAAATAGTTTATATTAATTCTTTATGGTGTAAATTGGTGTGTTTGAAACATTCGTCAGAGATTTGGGTTGGTATGTCGATAATTTTATAGCACACTTGCTGCAAATCTGTTGGCTTGTGAATATTCTGCTCCACCACATCCCAAAGATGCTCTATTAGAGATCTGGAGACTTTGGAGGTCATTGAAGTACTACTCATTTAAGCTTTGCGTCAGGGTGCATTATACTGCTGACTTAGCAATAAGAGTATGTGATTGTCAAGTGATTGACACAGTCAGCCACAATACTCAGGGATGTTGTTGTGTCTAAATATTGCTAAATTGATAATCAGAGTCTCAAAATGTGCCAAATGTCCATCACAATAATACCACAACCTAAATCCATGATTTTATGATCTTTCCATCTGAATTTTGCAGCTGAGCTCAAGACTCATCAAACCAGGCAACACTTTTTCCAATCTACTATTGTCAATGTTTGGTGAACGTGTTCGTTTGTAGCCTTAGTTTTCTGCTCCTACCTGTCAGGAGTGACAGTAGCCAGTCTGCTTCCAGGTTCGATGTGTTGATTGTTCACAGATGGTATTCTGTATACCTTAGACCTTAGAATATAGTTTACCTTACTATATTCTGTATTGCACCAAGCTACTGTTTTCTTTCTATGTTCAGTCTACCCAGTCTCCTTTGATCTCTGACATTAACATTTTATTTATGTCCAGTCAACTGCCACTCTATGGATATTTTTCTCTAAAACTGAGAGGTGTTTGTGTGTCTAAATCCCAGAAGACAGTTAGTTTTCTGAAATACCCAGCCCAGTCATTCAACCATTATGTTACATTCAAAGTAAATAAATCCCCTTTTCTTCACTATTCTAATGCTTGGGTTGAACCTCAACGATTCGTCTTCACTTTGATGATATTTGGGTACCAGATATTCCTAATAAAATGGCTGATAAGTGTCTATTGTGTTCACAACATAGAGGATTAGGAAGTAAAATTAGCCATTTGAGTCTCGTGCTAAAGAACACCAGCAGGATTCACATGGATGCCCCATTTCATCCAGAGATAATGACTGAATCATTACTGTTATCTGTGTTTAAGATTAACCCACAAGAAATTGCACTGATTACATTTTCCGAGACAAATAAGGTTGAACCGCTTACTTTTTGATGATACTATCACCGGTTACGCCTGCACAGACTCCCACTTTAGATACTATATATTTTGACTTTTAATATATGTAAAATTATTCGTGAAACACAATCTATCCCAGACACACCTTTTAAGAAATACAAGTAGTTAAAAAAAGTTAAATTTTTATGTTGCATGATACAAAGTTTTAAGATGTTCTAATTATTATGTACAACTCAGATGGGATTGCCTTGTTGACTAAACTCTAGACTCTAGCATTTCTACAGGAATACGTGGACGAAAATTTACACTTACAAATTTTAACAGCAAAACAAAATGCTGTACCAACACATTGCTAAACGACAATAAACAGTACATCTGTTGTAGAATAGGTTTGCTGGTTTTTGTTTCAGGTCAGCCCTTTAATGCCCAGGAACTGATCAACAACGCTGTATCCAACATCATCTGCTGTTTGGTCTTTGGGAACCGATTTGAATACAGTGACGAGCAGTTCCAGACCATCCTGCAACTGTTGAACGAGACACTTTACTTAGAAGGGACTGTTTGGGCACAGGTGAGGACAAAAGAACAATTTCCAAGCGAGGAAAAAATGTATTTAGTGTGAACTTGTATCATTGGTGCTGGGACAGTATGTTGGATGCTTGAATGAAGAGATAATCTCTTGTTAGTCAATGAGCAACTTCATACAGCATAATTTCTTTTAAAAAAATAGGTTAAAATAAATATGGATATAAAGTAATTTTTGTACCATGAATATGGATCCCTGTGTGAATGGAAGGACGGATGGACGGATGGATGAATACATGGATAGAGTCGTTTAAATCAATGCTTTGGTTCAAATAATGTTGGCCAGTAAAGTCTAACAGGGGTCTCTTTTTGTGGTATGGATGAAATTAATTCTTTTGGAGGGTAACAAACATCTTAACAAATATCCTGAAATAAATTTCTGACATGTCAGTTTCCCATAAAGTCCACACCAATGTTTATATATATATAAAAGATAATGTCTGGCACATGGAAAAGTTAGTCTTTACCTATCTCCTAATTGTTATTTGGAAATCTACCGCTACTGCACAACTACAGAAATGTTAGTAGTCGTCTCCCAAACATTGATGGTCACTAAACAATAGACTTGTTGAGTTGATTCATTTGAGCAGCAAGGAGACAGTCATCTGGTATTGCTGGGAATGTGGCTTGATTGTTGGTATCAGATGGGGTTTATAAAGACTGGTGTGAAAAAAGATAAAATACCTAGTTGTCTGGATAATAATGCTCTATAGATGTCAGCATTCAGAGAAGAATGGGCAGATTGGGCTGAAATGACAGAAAGCCAAGAGCAGCTAAAACAACATGAAGGATGTATCCATCCTGCCTTGTATCAAAAGAACATGTATAACAAGCTGTAAGGTTTTATATGGTTATCCTAAAATATCTGGATTTTCATTGTTACAATTTCCGATGCCTCCAAATTTAGTACTTTAGTAAATTAGGTTGTATTTACTAGTTTATTGTCAAGTCCAAGCAATTCATGGACAGTAAAAAACAAAACAAAAAGAAAACCGCAAGGAGAAGAGGGCTTCACATTAGGTGCTTGAATATGCAGTAGAAGATTGAAGTATCAGAGACCACGTTTTGATGTTACTCCTCCTTTCTTTTTAGATGTACAACACAATGCCCTGGCTGATGAGATGGCTGCCTGGACCTCATCAGAGAATATTTACCATAACAAATGAGTTACGTAGTTTTGTTAAAGTAAGGATCAACGAACACAAAGAGCACCTTGACCCGTCATCACCGAGAGACTACATTGACTCCTTCCTTATAGAGATGGGAGAGGTGAGAGCTCCCTGCAGTGTTGAAGCTTTCTACGTCTCCAGTGAAGTACAAAAAAAAAAAGTTCTAATCCGTCTCATGTGTCTCGATCAGAAGGAAGACAAAGATTCTGGATTTGATCTCGACAATTTGTGTTTTTGCGTTCTGGACCTTTTTGTTGCTGGAACCGAAACCACCACCACTACTTTACACTGGGGACTGCTGTACATGATCTGCAACCCACAGATACAAGGTTTGTGTGAGCAATACACCTGACAAGCAAATCCCCACTGTTCTTCTCAAAAGTACACAACATTTCTAAGCCATCTTTTTAACAATATACAGTATGTACATTCATCAGTGCAGCTCAAGACTCAAAGGATGTCCTGTTTTCTCTGTGTGCAGAGCGTGTCCAGGCTGAAATAGATGCCGTGATTGGTCCATCCAGGCCGCCCTCTGTGGTTGACAGAGAAAACATGCCCTACACTGATGCAGTCATCCATGAGATACAGAGGATGGGTAACATCATCCCCCTCAACCTGGCTCGCATGGCTAACAAAGACACCACAGTGGATCAATACACCATCCCAAAGGTCCGATTCCCACACGCCGCTTTGTTGTTCCATTTCAGTGTTTTCCCTTATTTTTGGATTTCAAACTTTGAATACATTTCTCTGGCTGCTTTAAAAAAAAAACACTTTTGAATGACCAGCTCCAAAACTAACATTTGATCAAATAGCATGAGGGGTGAGAGGACGTTTTCAGACTGCACTGTGTTAACTAAGACATGCAACCTTATTTTAGATATGTGCACATTTTAACTGAGCCCAGGCACTACAGTTAAAAAAGTTAACAGTTGGAATCAATGCAGTAATTAATACATATTTAATTAACATATAATAGTGTAGCTTGTTGTCTGTCAGCAGTAAAATAAGGTAGTTGTTGCCATATGTCTGACAGTTAAAAAACTTTTTTTCAGGGTACCATGATTCTTGCTACACTGGACTCAGTTCTACACGATGAGTCCATGTGGGAAACTCCAAACACCTTCAATCCGGAGCACTTTTTGGAAAAGGACGGCACATTCAGGAAGAGAGAGGCCTTTCTTCCCTTCTCTGCAGGTCAGCTGTTTGTGCAAATTCTGCTAAACATTGTTGTTGAACTAGTTTTAGAGTCAGCTTTTTAAAAAAAAAAGCCTTTATGTCTGAGAAAACGTAAAAGACCTCAGCCAGGTGAGCCTAAAGCAAACCCCAAGAACCATTTTGTTAAAGGGCTTAACCTTTGATTCAAATTGTGAAACTCATGCATTATGTAAGTTTAGAAGATGAGGATCTTACAAAAGACCAATAAGAAGGATTTTCATCAGAAATATTGTTATGGCCTACACAATCACTGGGAAGTTTGTAATTAAAAAAATGTCATTGTTAAAGAAACTGGCTATTCCCAGAATGCTGCATTAAAGCTTATCAATAGAAAGTTGAATGGAAGGAAACCGTGGGTCAGAAAATGATGCACCTGCAAACAGGATGAAAGCAGACTTTAATTAGTTTGATTTAATATTCTTATTTACTGAAAAAATATTTTAGTTTAGTTCTTGATGAAAGCTGTAACCCTTAACATAAATAAACACTGTAAATACATCCCTTTGTCTGTAATGAATATGTCTTATAACCCCAGTTTTACTTGTTTTCAAGCGCATAGTTGGGATCCTAGACTGTTTTATCAGGCAGTGCTGTGATGCTATTTTGGAAACGTAAAGAGCAAGTAAACGATTCTCCAAAGACCAATTTAAGGCAAACTTTAAGCAGATGTAAAACTAAGGCTTTAAATGACCAATAAATAGGACATTTTCTGTCAAATTTATCAAAATCATTCTCATTTGTCACCCAGAATTAAAGTAACATTCCGTGTAAACAATCGATCCTCTCCATCAACAATGTCTTGGTGATGTTTTTCTTATTTCAAACCCAGAGGTACGGTCTGGAACTACTTCGGTGCAGTACTTCCACTGAGCTATATAATACACTGGAGTGCTAATCACCGTCTGTTTGAACGAGTCACTTTGAAGCCACCAGCCGCCATATTGGTACTCCCTATTTCCCCCCAGTAACTAAGGAATATGTACGCTACAGCATCGAATAACGAGGATTTTCTCATGTTCAGGGGGAGCTTAAAACTTTTAAAATGTCAAATGCCATATAGTTTTATGTTATGTTCTAAAAATATCAAGTACTGAGAAAGTCATGTGCTGAAATATTTTGCATTTTATTCATTTAAATATATATGTTTAACATTTATAAATATATAAATAACAATATACAAAAACATATATTTACATATGTGTATACATATATATACATATATACATATACACATACTTATATATACATATATATATCTAATATGAATAACATGTAAAATATTTCAGCACCTAATTTTCTAGTAGTTGATAGTGTTAGTACATCCACTGACTGTAAAGTTACCTGTGAAACGTTTTCACTCAGCCAGAAAACTGCTTGTTGTTGCAACCAAATCCTATGGGATTCTGTGAGCGTAGGGAGGAGCAAGATGGCGGCCAGTGACTTCAGTTTTTCGGCAAAATCAGCACTCCAGTGTATTATATAGCTCAGTGAGTACTTCGGTGCAGTGTGCTTACTTCCTGTTTCCTGAGCCAATCATATGATAGCTCCCAGAGTTCCCAAAACAGAGCGCTGCATTTAATATTGTATCTTGGTAAATGAGAGCAGCCTGCAAACACGGAGGCCAGTAAGAGTAGCAGACCAAAAGTAGAACAGAATTCAACATCATATCCCTTTCCTGTGTATGAAAAAAATCTGTTGAGTTACACAGTAGCAACAGACCGTTAAGAGACATATCATACTGTTGTCAGTGGCAGGCTGTTGTAGTGATTTGAAATACATGGTGTCATCGTTACTTATTGCTCCTTTAAATTGAATCATCACCACCTTCCACCAAACTGACCCTCCAGGACCAAATAAAAGGATTAACTTGGATGCAGTCTTACGAGCAGACACCTCTTTACCCAGGAAGTCGTGTTGAAGCAAAGTGATGAGAACAGCAAGTGTTACCTCGGAGGTAATCATGGTTAAAAAGGAAGAAAGTCTTAAAGCCCCCCCTGGATAGACTGGCGACCTGTCCAGGGTGTACCCCGCCTCTCGCCCATTGACAGCTAGAGATAGTCACCAGCACCCCTCACACAAGGGATAGACGTGTTAGAAAATGGATGGATGGATGGATTGACTTAAAGCCCCTGATGCCCTTACAGGAGCAATGAGCGATATTTCATCACTAGGTGGTGCTTGAGCATTGTTCGTAGCAAACAAGATGTGTGACATGCTGCACCTCTCAAGATGGCCCCTCCTTTACCTTCTCACTCGTCGCCTGCTATGCTCCTATTTGAAAACGATAAAAACACAACAAAAAAGCATCGCCCATCATATGTGAAGTAACTCATAAATTTATAATGCTGTTAGCAAGAGAACAATTTGATCTGCTGGGGCACTCTCCGCCATGTTGCTCCAACGCTTCTCTGCTCTTTCGGTGGTATTTTAGTGCAGGGAGGGGCTAAGCCCTGAGTGGCAGCTGTTCACATGCACGTACATGCATGCGCAGCCGGCCCGTCTATGTAAAGAAGAGACTGGAGAAACATACAGAGCTGTACGTGGGACATCAAACTATAGTCCATCTGAAATATTACCTTTAGTTCTTCATATCACTACTTTTTTAGTTCCACCTAAAATAATGAAATTTCACCTATTTCTGCTTTGAAGCAACTTTTCAGCATTCCATTATAGAATTATATTCAGTAAACTTTGGTTGTGCTTTTCTTTTATATCCATTTATTTAGAAGATGCAGTAAATCATTCAGCATCAAAGTTAACACCTAATAATAAAATATCTGATTACAACTTTGTTACTGTTTTCTCAGGTAAACGTGTGTGTCTTGGGGAGCAGCTGGCCAGGATGGAGTTATTCCTCTTCTTCACCTCCCTCCTTCAGAGGTTTAAGTTCTCCCCTCCTCCAGGAGAGCAGCCTAGTCTGGAGTACAAACTGGGAGTTACTCACTGTCCCAAACCTTATCGCCTCTGTGCCGTATCTCGTTAAAACTCTGCCTGCATACAGCAAATTAAAATTATGTACTTATAAATAGATATAGCTGTTATAATTTTTTTTTTTTTTTTGTGGGCGAGTGGGGGGGAGGGTTAGAATTACAGAAATTATGTTTCTTTTGATTTAAACTGCATTTGTGATGTTGGATTCCTGGATTCACAGATTTTAGGGCTTTAGGATATTTTTGTGTGCTGACGTATACGTTTAGTTTTGCAATATCTTTTCTGAATTGGTCATTCTTTTACAAGTTGGAGCAGAACACAGTAACTAAGAAGGAGCTAACTTTGTCTAGTTTTGGTATCTGAATAATTTTAAATTTGGTGCTCAAACACATTTAAAAAAAATACTATTTTGGAAAATATCTTCCTGTGACATTTTAAGCAAATGACTTTCAATGGAAAATAGACTATCCCATCCTATACATCCTCCAACTGTTCTCCAGCACACATGGCTTCTCTCTGCACATTTATTCACAATGTTCATGAAGCAATAAAGCTACATTGTTTTTTGGTTAATTTTGGTAGTTTAAAAATAAAGAGGCTCACGTTTGAGATGTGTCCCTGAGATTCAACCCTATTAGCAGATCAGCAGGATAAGAGAAAAATAACACCAATTATATAATGTTCATTTGGGATGTACTTTCTCTTCAACAAGGCCGAGCAACTGCACCTAAAGTGGTTGTCATCTAATTTGGGATTATCACAAAATATCCAAAATGTATGGATGCAGGTCCAGACTGAAAAACTGTACTACACAATGCCTGGAAGCAAAAGATGGATGTCAAACCATAGTAGCCAAATTAAAGCTGATATAGACATAATAAGATATGGCCATGTGGTAGAAAGGCTTCAACTGAAATGAGACAATTACCCTCGTCCCTAATTGAGATAATGGTTCTCATTACATTTCTTTGGTTTTATATGGTACTGAGGCGCCACCTGTTGGAGAAAATGAATAGAGAGCTAAAGCATGGCAAGTAGCAATTTAATGGCGAGGCTGCTTCAAAACTAGTTTTGAGATGTACATTTTTGACACATGACCACACACCCAATCAGTATCCTCTTAGAGCAAAATACAGTTTAAGCCGACCTGAATAGATTTGTGGTTGTACTCTTCCAGGAAGAGACAAAGCTGCCACCAGCACATAGCTTTGGTCATGACCCACTGGGGTCATGTTTGGATTTTCTGTGTTTTCTTACAAAGTTAATGCTAATGTAGCTGACATTAATTGTACCTGACCTGAGTTGCATCTTATTTATGAAGATGTTCAAATCTCTAAATCCCATCAGACAATGCCTTCACCCCTGCAGATTAGCTTTTCAGTTTGACTTACTTTTGTTTAAAAGTTTTGGAAACACTTTTGGTTCAATCTTCTAGTGTTTCTACAGTTTTTTAATAGTCTGATTTGGATCATTGATCCGTATTAATAAGGTATGAATAGGGGGAGCAATCTTTAATTTATACAAAAGGAATAGTTTTTGAGATTCTCTATCTCTATCAAGTTATTGGAAATGATATACCATTTGGCCTTTTCCTAGCTGGTACTGTTATCTGGTTTGTTTTGAAAATGCTGAATCTGGTTTTGACTTTTTGTTTTAAGGACCATAACACATTAAAGAAAAAACATTATTTGAGATTATTTGATCGAGGCAGTCTGCCAGTGTGAATCCTTAGGAAAATGGAGGAATTGCAAGATTATTCCCATTTATGCACTGAAGCTTTGCTTTCAGATTTTGACCCAGTGATCACAGATCACAGCCGAACAAAGCTAAATTAGCCCATTACAGTATCTAGCCAATCGCTGCACATCTAAAGTGCTTGTTTATGTACCACAGTAGAATCTGCATTACTCATTACAACCACAAGATGGCAGAGTAATTTGGGCAAACCAGATGGGAGAGTGGAGATTGGTCAATATTGGTCATTAACTTTCCTCAGATCTGTTTTAAAGGATTTTATGGTAGCTACAAGCTCATTTAACACAAAATATTCAGCATTCATCACTCCATGAAATGCCTCTGCGTTTGTTGGGGGTATTAAGTAAATGATAAGATCACAGAACTCTAGTTCACATAGCAATTACATGATGGTGGTGCACTCAGTTTGCAGAATCTGCTTTCCTTCCCATACTTCAACAATCTCTGCATTTGCTAACACATTTTTTCCTCATTTGGAAAGGATTCAGTTTGCTTCTTCTGTTGATGTAGCCACACTGAAAAGAAATAAATACAAGTAACTAAATCAAGAAGTGAGTAATTTTTTTTTACTTACCTCAAAGGGGGCCTAAACTAACATATCACCAAGGATGTGATAACAAGGGAGGATCGGATCAAAAGCCAACCAGCTAGATTCTGGGTAAACTGGAGGTAATGCAGAGAGCTGGAGCCTAGATACACAGGACAAACAATCATACTTGTGCACACATCAAAGGGTAATTTAGAATGACCAATTGACAATTCACAATGACTAAGTCATGTTTTTTAACTTTGAGAGGAAGTCAGAGTACCTGGAGAGAACCCACGCCTGAGCAGGGAGAGCATGCAAACTTGGAGTTGGACCTTACTCCTGCAAGGCAATGTAAATAAAGTTTGAAAATATTCCAAAAGTTTTTGAAGACGTGTGTCGTTGTTTCCCATGTGGACCACATTCAGATAAGGGATCTGCATGCTTTGTATCTCATGGATCAGATACTTCCACATCATCTGTCAGTCTGGACTCGCTCTGCACCCATGTGACAAAATCCAAGTGCCTGTGGTGTGTAAACGACTGACAGTAGATGCATCCCACACATTTCCCACGCAATTCCTAGATTGATCAGTGAGGGGCTGCTGACATTAAAAGGTCATACAGCTACGTCCTTACAAACGGAGACAGAAAGGCATTACTCATACACCCACCTTGTATGTCAGCGTTGTTGATCATGCAAAGCAGCCCCCAGTGTGAAATTCTGGTGGGAGTTTCAGTTCCACCGCAGAAGAAGTTCAGGATGTACACATACAATTTGTGTGAAGCAAAACCAGAATCTCTGACTTTGTTCTATCAGACAACAAATAGATGAGTGCGTGCTGCTCTCAAAGCTGAAGAAAACAGAACCAAGCAAACACAAACAAACTCACCTCCCCTATCCCTTTGGTAGAAATCAGTGTAGTGTCTTTGTGATGACAAGTCTTATACAAATTCAGCACACATCCTAGCATGCCATTTCGGGGCGTATTTTTAACCTTGTGCCGCTGTTGGTCAGATTGAATCATGCGAACAAATAAGAAAGTCTGTGTTTCTACTCATTACTCTTAGCTGAGCTTTTGGAGCCTGCAAGAAATCCACTGTTCACACCTTTTACGTCTTAATTCTCAAAGCTTAAAAGAAGGAAGTGACTTCTCTTTGACAACAAGACCGTGGAGGTGTCAACTTCTCCTGGTCTTCCAACAATCCAACGCATCATTTGCAGGTTTTGCACCCCCTGCCAACTGGGAGCCATATCCACTAGAAGTCCAACGTATACAATCACCAGTGTCTGAGCATTCCAGGTTTTCTTACTTTTAAAAAAAAAAAAAAAAAAACATTTTTGGAAACAGTGAATTCTTCGATTCAGCTTGTTGGTGAGATTATTTTAATATTAGTTGAAGCAGCTGCAGAGCCTCGTGTAAACAGGGACCCAGATATGCTGCCACCATTACAATCAAGCCCCACAAGCTCACCATGGAAGTTTTGTACACACTAAAAACAGTCAGGGGCTAAGAACCCTTTTCAAGGCTTCACAGAGACGTTCCACGTTCAGGTGGGCTTTGAATGTTATGAAGCGATTCTAGTCCCGTGTGAAGGGTTCTTACAGCCAGGATGTTACCCTGCAGAATAATTACCTATGATGCTTTATGTAACGGTCTAATTGTTTTGATGTTTTCCTCTAGATAATAACGTATTGGATGCAGCAGAATCTTAAACAGAAGGTCATTTGTAGAGGCAAATACCTGAGTGTCATTTTCAATTTCAAAGAAGTTTCATAAAAACATAAAACCAGAATACCCTCCAACCAGTCCTTTGCTTAACTTTTCAGGTTGTGCAACAGCCTTCAGTAAAATATTTGATGTCTTGTAGAACATGCAACCTATTGCACTTTACTTCTAAAGCCGGAGGGAAAGTGATTGTACAAGTCAGTCGAAGAATGCTTCAATTTTACAAAAATATTATGTTTTTGGAAGAAAATTAAGTTGTTTTTCTTTTGAATGGTTTGCAGCCATTAATAACTCTCTCAAAATCAAGAGCCAAAAAATGCTTGTAAAATTCTTTGTTGAAACAAAGATCACATTTCAGGAGGAAAATGTTTCTGAAGTCTTCAAAACAACGACTAACACTGTCTTTCAGCTCCAAGATGGGAATATTGCAAACTACCTCCATGTCCAAGAAGACCACTTAGCAATAAGTAACTTGTTTTACTGTCTTAGTATTTCTCTATGTGCTATTGTAAAAAGGAAGATAAAACAGCAGCTATATTTACAAATTAATAGCATTTACAATATAAATAGTTACGTTATGGTCAAGTTTCCTGATATTGTGCATTTAGGAGCAACACTTACAGATGTACCCTTGCATGAGGCTCCTAACTAAGAACCCTATTTAAAATAGTCATTTCAACCTAGTATTTAAATCTTCCAGATTTTATTTGTAAAAATATCAAAAGCAGGATATATTTACAAGAGCAAAAAGAGAATGCTTTACTTTCGCTTCCCTCAGACTGAAAGTGTTGATGTATAACTCAGACAGGTGCTACCTGTTTGGTCTACCACCAGATTTATATCACTCTGCACATGCTCTGCATCACAAACCACTCATCTGCCATGCAATTTCTAGCAATACCCGACCATGAAAGGCATCTTGCAGCACGACATCATTTTACATTTTGTTTCTGTGTCAGTGTGGTATAACCATAGTCTGCTGTAGAGGATGTGCGCGTGTATAACTAAGGAAAAGGTGAGTAAACGCTAACAAATGTTATCTGTCACTGGAGAATAAGAGAGGTCTGACTATTTACTAGTATGCTGGTTGCAATTATTCGCCTTCGAGGTTACTGAGATTTGTTGTAGTTCTGTGAATTTGCACAGGTAGTACTGTACACCTGCTGCATTGTATACCAGCTCTAGACTAGCCTCAGTTATGTTTTGCGATTTTACCTATTTGTTTATGAACATTATTAAGAACTCTAATTGGATATTGTAATCAATAATATGTTATTTTAGTCAAAGGTACGCAGCAACAAAAAATGTTTCAAAAGCTCTTGAGCTCTCCTTCGAAGGGGGAGAGGGGTGATGTGCGGTTCTTGTTCAGCAAAAAGGCTCAACCATTGGGTCCGACATGCGTTCAAACATGGGAGGTGTGGAGGTTTCAATTGAGAGCTGTAGTAGGTCTCTTCAATGGGGCAGTTCTCAAATGATTCATATTTTTCCCGAGATAGCTGATTTGCCGGATGGTCGGACACGTCTCCGCAGAGACACACAAAGAAGATCACTCTGAGAGAAACATTGACTTGACCCATGAGATGAAGCGGAAGACCAGCAAGAAAACCACCACAACCGCTTCTAGTCGTCACAAATGCATGTATTTAGCTGGTATTTATACACACTGTGACTTTTACTGCTCGTGAAAAAGTTGTCGTGGGGGAGCGGAGCTTGACCACCACTCTCTTGCTGCATCATTGTGACTACTGTTGTAATTGAGAAAAAAAAACTATTTTGTGTAGAATTTTTTTACATTTTCACCACAGTTTTTTTAGGATTCCAGGAAAAGGGAAATTAAATGAAGTCAAATACAGATGCTTCATTTGATGCGCCGTCAAGACACTACAGGAAAAACATGTTGACCTGCAGAAAAAGGGATGTTTTTTTTCCAAAGTTTCCACAAACTGTCAGAAATGTAGATGAATTAATTTCGAGTACCTCAAACAGTCCATTTTAAATAGGGAATTTATTCATAAGCTAAATCCAAATATTTACTTATGGACTTATCTTTACTCATCAATTGCAATTCTATTTAATACATTGTGCAATAATCCTGAAAGAAGTGACTTCTGCTGCTATTACACCTGAATATATGTCAATACACAGGTACATAAGTCACCATGAATGTACATAAGATGTCCTCTGCCTTATTTCTATTTTGTATTTTTTATTCTTACTTTCTTATCTACTTCTTTTTGATCCACTGTATAAACGAGGACACACTGTATATACCTGATGCACCTTGTCCTACTTTTGGCACCTTCTTCTGATTACTGATTACTGAGCCGATGTGACATGTGAATTTCTCCAATGTGAGATCAATAAAGCCTATTTTATCTTATCAGTATATAGTTACAATAAACTTGTTTTAAAGTGAAGTAATGTGTTGTTCCAATTTGCATTCTACTGCATGCAAATAGTTTCTCGTGATATCATTATAAACCACAAAACAGAGCTTACAACCGAAGGTAGGGCCAAAAATGTGACCTGAAGAATCACAAAAGCAATTAGCAAATAAAAAAGGTGTAATATAAATGTTTGCACAAATTATATGGTAGCAATATAGGACCTACGTATTATGAACAGGTTTGTGCTCAAAGGTGACCTATTATTCTTTCTTTAAATATTTACAATAGGTCTGTGAAAAATTAACACGGCAACAACAGATCTCAAAATAGTTAAGGTGTGGTTGTATTACAAAGCCGTTTTATTGTAATGCATGCTACTTTGGTCACGTCTTGCTGAAATAAGCAAGGTTTATAAACCTGATGTTTTTCTGCTTTAACTGGTTCTGGTTCTTGGAAGGCCTGAGGTTGAATCCTAGTTGTATCAGGAAGGACCTGTTTAAAAACTGTCCAGTCTGTGTGCCCGTTGTAATGACTTGCTGTGGTGGCCCCTGAATAAGGGAGCATCTGAAAGGACTCTTTCTAATCAGTGAAAGAAGAAGACAATGACTGGCATAGTAACATTTCTCAACCCACACACAGTGGTGTATACAAAGGCCACCTTGTTCTGTTTCCTCCCCCATTGAGGAAAATTTGTCTAAAACTGAATTCAGAATTGTGCTGTCATGGCTACAACACCTAACAACCTAACCTAATAAACATAATGAGAGCAGCATATCATGAGCATCAAAAAATACACTTTGAGCCAACTCCTTTTCACACACTTTCTCAAGATTCTTGAAATCTCTTGACAATGTGATGTACTTTGATTACAGGATGTATGTAATTGTCCTTTAAGAGATACTATTCTGGCACTGCACAGACTGGTGAACTTCTTTCCATTGTTATTTCTAAAAGATTCAGTCTGTCCAAGATACGTTTTTTTATGCAGTCTTCTTATGGACCTGTTTACAATTAGGCCAACTAGTAATTACTTGCAAAAAGCTACGCCAGCTGTTTCCTGTTTGTGATACTTTTTGTGATACCTTTTTATAGATGCGTGGCTTCCATCACATTGAATATTGCCTTTTGTGTTTTTGAAAAATAAATTTTCTTAGTTTAGTTGGTCTTAATCTCCAGTCCATAATGCCTGGTGTCCACCAACTTTAAGCTGTATGACTCAGCCAAACTTGACCAGGTTGCTGAGTCCAGCCAACCTGGACTCAGCATGCATGATTGCCTGCTGATGAGGTCAATTCAGCCAATCAGGTTCTACATAGTCCTGCTAATGAATTATTTAATCCTGGTGAATTGCAGCACAACAGGCTTAAGTACTGGAGTACGGGACAGCTTGGTTTACCTATTTGTGCCTGAGTGAACAAAATACAAGCTCGAGGTTTGCAAGTAAATTAATCCTGTTTTTATAAGGAACAAAAGGTGCTTCATCAGCTTAAAAACAGTGTTCAGATCCATTAAAAACAGTGAATGTGTTTCAGTAGAAATACCACAGAGACCAGACCAAGCACTTTCATGTTTTGAATTGTGAAGTGTGAAGGAGAAGGGAAAAAAAACAATAGTGTGGGTGTTGTGCCAAACAGATTGCTCTTAGAATGGAAAGCACCTTCCTTCTTCTCTTGGAGATTCGCTGTTCAGATTTAGTTTCAAAGAAGGAAAAATCTGATTTAGGGAAAAAACCTGAGGCAGAAGCAGACTGATCATAGAGATACTATACCACAATGTGTCTCTGTCAGCATTGGCTTTTGGAAAATTTGTTTATGTCGGTCCAAAACATAAAGATTTTATTTGTTTATATGCAGGTTCGTCACCAATCAGTTTTTGATAGTGCAGTTATAAGCTTAAAAACAGAGGAGCATTATATACCTTTTGTGCATCAAAAATCTGTTTTATTAAATTAATTATGTTATTTTTATTACTCTCAAATACAACTCTATATTTGGGTGATGGGTAAATTATCTTTGTTAGCAAGCCTAAACTGCATTCTTCATTGATCCATTATCTATACTGGGGGTCTACAGCCTTTACGACACAAACAACCAGCTTCTGCTTCCTGGGAACCAGTTCAAGTGGGAGTAGAACAGCAGCTCCCTCACCAAGAAGGCCCCTTCCAATGGCAGCTGAAGACGTTTCACCTTCTGGTGAAGAAGGTGAAGAACTTTCTGCTGAAAGTCTACGCTGCCATCATTGAGTCAGATCTCACATCATCTGTCACAGTCTGTTTTGCTACATCCATGGCCAGGGACAAGACCGAGATACAGTGGCTCGTCCATGCAACGAGGTGCTCAGGCAGTTTCTGGAGAATGAAGGAACTGATGGCATAGACTGGCCTCCATGCTCTCCTAACCTAAATCCATTATAACATCTCTGGGACATGATGTTTAGGTTCATCTGACACCACTAGCTTTCACCTGAGACTGTCCAGGAGCTCAGTGATGCCCTGGGAGGAGATCCCCCAGGACAACATCCATCATCTCATAGGGGGCATGCATGCAAGGGGCCATACAAACTACTGAGTACCATTTTGAGTTACTGCAATAATATTTTAAGGCAAGGCAAGGCAAGGCAAATTTATTTATATAGCACAATTCAGTACAAAGACAATGCAAAGTGCTTTACATGATTAAAATATAGCAAAATAAAACAGAATAAAAGCAAGTAGGAATAAAATATAGATAGAAAATAGAACAAAAAAGTGGTGATTCAGTTAACTAGGACAGTTGAAGGCAATTTTAAACAAATGTGTTTTTAATCTTGATTTAAAGGAACTAAGGTTTTCCACATCTTTACAGTTTTCTGGAAGTTTGTTCCAGATAATTGGAGCATAGGAACTAAATGCTGCTTCTCCATGTTTGGTTCTGGTTCTAGGTATGTGGAGTAGACTGGAGCCAGAAGACCTGAGTGGTCTGGATGGTTTATACGCTGATAACAAGTCTGTGATGTATTTAGGAGCTAAGCCATTTAAGGATTTATAGACTAACAGAAGTATTTTAAAGTCTATTCTCTGAGATACAGGGAGCCAGTGTAAGGACTTTAGAACTGGGGTTATGTGCTCTACTTTCTTAGTCTTGCAGTCCAATTTTAGCCAATTGGACTAGCCTGCAGCAGCAGTTTTTCTGTTTCTGTCCTCTATGGCTTCATATTAAGTCCTCTGTGGGTTGATAATTTTCATCTAATGATGTAGCATCCCCTTGTTCCCAACCCACTACCCGTTCTATAACACTATGGACATCCAGCAGGGTTGTTGTTTTTTTCAATTGAGATCTGTTGTATTTTCAAAGGATTCATTTAATTTTTTTTTTTTTTTTTTTTAGCTGACTATCTTAGAGAGAGCAAATGGAGAGACAAACTATCAATTGTTATTTAGTAACAGTGAAGGAGTATATAAAGCAATTTCATTACTAAATGAAACATTTTCATAGATGCATTCCAGAGTCCATCAGGCGATACAGGAGTAGCGGTCATAAATCCAGAATTCATACTTACTAATAGGAAGGAAACTAAATAAAGGACTATTTTTCTACCCTGCAGAAATTATTGCATTGTTACTTTCAGTAGAGTGGATTTAGGGTGAAAGAGCACTGAAAGTCGTTGCCTGTTAACATTTAAGGTTGTCGTTGTTCAATTTACAAAGAAATCGTTCAGATGGCCATCCTGGTATTCTAAGAGACATCCAGCAAACAATATACCATATTCAAATAATGGGGTTTGTAGTTGTGGTTCTTTGGGTACCAGTACATATATGTGGTGAAATGAAATGGCAGATAAGACGGCGGAACAACAGACAAAACAGAGAGGCAATGATAAAACAGTCACACACGGTTAGAGGCTAAAACCATCACTAAAAGGAACATTAAGAAGAAACGGCAAATAGTGGGAAGACGACATAAAAGGGAGATAACTCTGTAGAATGCAAGGGAATGTAGATGAAGTTAAAACAAGTGCTGAAAAAAAATAAGTAAAAGGATAATAACTAAACTATGGCTGGGACTTAATGCAACATTATATACAATAAAACCTAACACTAATGTAAAGGTACGCACCAAAACATGCATAGGGCACAGCAAGAATATGACAAGACCTCGTTAGCCATTGTACTAAACAAACAGAAATGTTTAGGAAAAAATAATGCAAAAAAGAAAGGCAAAATGTGAAAACCAATCGGAGAATGACAGCAATGAAGTCTGAATGATTGCAAGTGACAAAATTGAGAAATTTCTAGAGTCATGACTACTTTGCTAGTTTGTGTGTGAATAAATGGTGCAGGGATTTAGGTCATTCACGAGGGTTTGTGGTGTAGTCCGCATTGTTGTTTCAGGCCGAGGCTTAAAAGCTGTGTAAAATATGAAGTTAGACTGTACGGCCGGGTCGGTCAGTCAAGTTTAGTCACAAGCGTAACAAAAGCATGGAGCAGCAAATTCTATCCTGACACATATAATAACTAGCACGTTCGCCTATTATTCACCCAAGGATAACCTTCAGTGTTTTTCAGCAGGGGACTAATGACAGCCCACAGTCTTGAGGTCTGTTTTATCTTTACGAGCAGACGATCTGCTCAGACTTTGGGTTTTCCCTGCAAAGCAGTTGAGGTTAGCGATGGAAAAAACTAGTAAAATTCACAAAAACAAGTGTAGCTCAAAAAAAATACTCACTTTTTATCTCAAACAACAGACACACGCAGCTCAGCAGCGAGCGAGCTACGAACTTCAGCAAAGAAGAGAACTATGATGTCTCTGGTGAAGCCAACCGGACCTTACATGTAAGTTTGACCTAACTCTCTTTGGAAAAGGCTAAATAATTGTAATTGTGTGTACATGTTCATATATTTAACATGGCTACCTACTTTGTGCAATGCCAATAACAAATGTTTCTGCTCAGTGCATCAGTGCTTTTAGAAATTACAGTAAAAGAAAAAAGAAAAAAGCCTCAAAACAGTCATTGCCAGCGGAAACCAGAGAAACCAGGTTGTCATGAAGCAATGGTCAGCATTTCATTTGAACATAAAACAAACCCTCCAGTCAGTAATCTGGATCGTTCAATAAATAATCTGCTAACAGCAGCATGTTCTTGAGAGCAGCGAGCGCTTTACGTCAACTTATCCTTTGTGGTGATGAGAAACAGGCAGCTGAAGTAGGCCACTCAAGTACTGAGACAAATGTTCAAAGTTTCTCCTCTGCCAGAATACCACCAAACTAGGTCAATGGCCTCTTTAAGAAATGACACGCTTGTGACAAAGATTACTTTAGGCAAGCGTGTGGAGCAGAGCAAGTCGTGCGAGACAGGCAGAAGGTTGCTGTAAAATATTGTCGGATGGTGTCTTGCTGAGAAAATGCATAGAGGAGTAAATTCTGGTGAGTGTTGCCTTCTTCTGTCCCGTGGGGTTTGGTGAAAGGTGGAAAAAAAAATTAACACGATTGGAAATAATCATGTTTTCAGGATGACCTGTTGAATCAAATTGTTCGTTCATGTTTTAATGATGATAATTCTTGCTCGATGTCTCGTGTCATAGGAGAACAATATTTTTTTCTGTTCATTCTAATAGGATGTATTTATCAGAGCTGCTATGATGCACTTCTGAAAATGTTGTCAAAAGGAAAGCCTGCAGTGAGAAGATGAAGATAAAGTGCTTCTCCTACTCCGTTTGGCTGCCTTATTCCTGAACACACAGATGGATGAGGTGCAATCAGTCTCTTCATATCCCAGAGCCTTCATAATTCTTAAAGATCTAACCCGTGAGATTTGATAACAGTAAGCTTTTTCCCCTCAGTTGCTGAATGGGTCCTCTGGTTTCAGAGAGATGAGCTGAGATGAATCTCTTGTTAGCCAGTAGGAGATGCATTATCATGCTCCTTTGTTTCTCCATTATAGGTGAGTCCAGCACCCACAAAGTTGTCCATGTAGTCTTTTCCTTAACTCATAAATCACACAACAAACGCAGTGATGTGACTTTTCCAAATTGGTTGTTTTCTGTCCTGCACAGGCTGGCCTCTGCTCCCTGCTGATTGTATAGACATCATCCCTCTCGGCTACGTGACGGCAGAGCCAGCCACGCCCGTCCTCATGGGTTCAAACCTGACCGTGTTCTGCCACCTCTTTAAATGTGAACAGAGGTAGGAATATTTTAATTGACATTCTGATTAAAAATATATATCGAAAAAACAATATTTTATCTGACAGCAGTTCATGCAAGAATGTCACCCTGAGAGAGCCACTCCCCTACTCCCTGAAGAACACCATTTGCAGAAAACAAGTTTTACGACAAAACTTATCAAAGACAAAATTCAGCTAAAATATTTATCTGTTGGATGATAGCCTTATGCCTTCCAAATATATTTTTATGGATGACCTGGCCATGTATTTAGTTTTTCTTATTTTTTCAATCATAAGTGATCTCAATGCCAAAGAAAAGTGCTTAGAGAATCTCTGTTCAGTAAAGAAAAATCCTGTTCAGGTTCGAACAGTCTAGGTATTTTGAATTTTGAACCAGATTTCTGAATTAACAGTGAACTAGCCCTCTAATGACTTGGACGATTCATATCAGACACCAGCTCCAGCATTACTAGTAGTTCCCCATTCACTGGACATGCAAACAACCAATTAAAAGCTAGTTTGGGGTGCAACTAATGGACAATTTTTTTCGGTTGACGTGCTTTTTGAATGCTGCTGACGCCCTTCAGGCCTCTGCGAATAGACCTCCCATCCACACAAGAAAATCTCCACTGTTTCTCTGACTGATGTATTCAGATAGACATAGAAACATGCTTACTTGGGTTCTGGCACTAGAGGAGGCGTTTTTGAAGGTTTAACATTTGACCATTATGTTGGGTTTTCAGGTCCACACTGTACCTGGAGCTGAATAAACAGGAAGTGAAGTCGTCAAAAAGAGAGAACTGCACCACCACGGTTTTCTATCTGCCCCGTGTATGGATGCCGCTGTCCAAGGTGGTCTGCATGATGCAGAGCGAACAAGTGTCTCGCCTGAAAGTCGTCAGCGGCCTGGACCTGCGGGCTGGACGTACGTACACTTTACTTCTTTACAGGATAGGGAGGACTTGGGAGGGGTTGTTCTCTTACAGCATAGGTACTGTAAACTATATTTTGAATTTAAGCATTACTTACATAATTTCAGATGGTCTGAAAATGTGTCATGTCTGTAAGGAATATACAGACGGCTTTCTACTAAGTTCTACAGTTTTATTATAAATGTACCTTCCACTACATTCTGTTAGTAAAGAAAACAATATCAAAACCAAGATAAGGTTACGTTGTTACATATTAAAGCGTGCCGAGCCACTATATTGTGAAGTAATGAGTAATAAAGTAGACGCTGTTCTATTTCAGATCCTACATAATTATTCTTTCTTGCTCAATGGTTTGAAGTCTTTAAGACTTTTGAAAAGTCTATATATATATATATATATATATATATATATATATATATATATATATATATATATATATATGATGTTTTTAAACCTTTCTTTCAGTTAAATATGATGGTTTTCTGTTTCCAGGTAATGAGAACATTCAAGATGATTTATATGAATTCCTTGCCAATATAACATCAGACCAATAAAAAAAACTTTTTAATACAGCAATTCGGGTATAATGAAAAGTGTTATTTTCAAAAAGTACTTTTAAACTGACAAACAAGCCTCATCAGAACACATACTGCAATTTCTTTATATAATATCTGACTGCACATTCCATTTTTAAATAATTGCTAATAGATTGCTGGCTGTTAATTGTTAACTGATTGCATTACCTGACAATTTATTTCTAAGAGATAAATAGTACTGTTCAAAATGTTTCAAATCAGTCCCGATAGCTTTGGACTTTCTTGTATTATTTATTTGAGCCTGCTGTTTTGTTCCTTTGATCCTCAAAACGAGGATTTGCGCTTGATCACGGAATGGTATTTTTCAGTTTGTGTTTTATAGAAGTATAGAAGAGGGTTTCAAACTAAAGCTCTGTTTACAGAACATGCACGGTGTCTGAAGGATAGATCTTTAAGATCAACAACACAAATCTGTCAAAAACAGACCTGAAAGATCTTTCTTCTTTGTCTCAGTTATGCCAAGAGTTCAGCTGATACCTTCATGACAAATCATCTTTTTGACGGTAATGATTCATGGGTCAGAGAAAATGACTGAGCAAAAAAAAAAAAAAAAGACTTAATGTTATTTAAAATAAAAATGAGCCAAAAAGCAGCCAAAAGGAAAAGAAACTTACAGAAAAGCTGAACATTTATTGATTGATACCCCTTCAAAATTTTACAAGGCAGTCCAGCTCGTTGAAAGCAATATCGCGAAATGATGCGTAACTCAAGATTTTTGCACATTGCAGTAGATTACCCAATAACCTTCAGTGGTAAGACACAAAACTACCTGAATCTGGGGTAGAGGTGGTTGTGGGAGATGGCCTCATTTTGCTGGAGGTTTCTCTTCTGGTAAAGGGAGTTGTTTCCCGCCGCAGCAACCTCATGCCTGTTCAGGAGGAGGGATTGCTGCAAAGCCAGTGACTCAAAGCAGATGGGTGGGCTTCCCTCACATAACTCTTTACTAACTGACATTATATGATCAGCTGAATTTGTTTGTAATGCATTACAGTTAAAGATGATGTGGGCTGTGACTGAATCTGACTGCGATCAAATGTGTGGATTGATCTGAACTGAATTTGGACTGAAATTGGTTACGTTTTGTCGAATATGAGCTGGACATGTTTGTTACTTGAAAAGTCTTTAGACCAGGGGTTCCCAAAGTGGGGGTCGGGACCCTCAAGGGGCCCCAAGATTATTTAATGCTGATGTGCTATAATTATTTACTATTTCTTTATTTGTGAAACTGACAAAAAAGTATAACTTTACACAATGCTCAACATTCCTCATTTTAACACTGGGGGAAGGCGGCATTTTTTGTAGGAGTTCTTATAAAAAATAGTTTATTCGCATCATTGTAGGACTTTATTCTTGTAATATTATGACTTTATTCTCATAATCTACCAAAAAATAAATAAAAAGTCTCATCCACCAAAATGGGGGGTTGTTATTTTGGGGGTTACAGGCTGAAAAGTGAGCGAAGCCCTGCTTTAGACCACATTTTTTGGTTAATCGGTTCCTGTATGAATAACCTGTGTTATTTATATTATATGCTGATTGTTTCCATTATTAATGAGGGATGAAAGAGAAAGCGAGATATGAGGTTTCATTGGTCACTGAACACAGAGCAGATCCATCAAACTAAACTGATCTCACAATGCCAGACCTTAAACATTTTGCCCTTGCTTTCAAATGATTAAAAATATTCCCTTTTGCTTACAAATATCCTTACAGTTCCTCCAGACAAGCCTGCAAATATTAGCTGTGAAACAGCAAGGAGCTCTGACTTGGTAAACTGCTCACTGCAGAGAGGACAGGAAACGTATCTTCACACACGCTACAACATTTCAGTCCTCAGGTACACAGTCATGGTTTTGGTTTTTTATTGGTTTCTAAGTCGGCTTTTGACCTCATTTTTCCTTCCTTTTTTATTATCAGAGAGAATGAAAGTATTTTCGGTCTGATCCAGGACGGCGAGAAGATCAGCATACCACGAGCAATCTTAGACGAAAACACTAAATACACGCTGATCGCCACTGCTTACAACCACTTTGGAGCGACTCAGTCGGACCCATTCATCTTTTCTCTGGAGGATATTGGTAATGCTTTGACTTAAATTCTACATATGAGAGAGCATCAACGCAAACAGCTTTTGATTTGAATGTCTTTGTCAGAAACAGACTTTGTTGAGTCATCTGTGGAGTGTTTTGTTCAATAAGCTGTTTTCTCTTTGGTTTGACTCATTTGACTTTCAGCAAAGTGTTTTTCTCTTTGTGTAATAAATGTCGCAAGGGGACAATATCGGGGGATTTTATTATTCTGCTCTCGGCCCACTGCATTTGTTCTTTGAGTGTTTGCAACTTCAGTGACACGACAGCTGTTTAATAGATTACAGGACCTTGAAAAATCACCAGACCCCTTCATACAGTCATGTATTTTATTGGGAATTTATGAGACATGCTTACATGAAGTACTGCAACATTAGGGAAAGAAAATGATGTGTGGTTTTCAATTTATTTTTTTTACAAATAAATATCTGAAAACTATAGTGGATATTGGTATTTAGTCTCTGAGTCAAAAATGGGTAGAACCACATTTTGTTGAAAAGATTGCTGAAAGTAATTAAAAGCATACTTCTACCAGCGTACATACAGAGTGGGACATTAAATGAATAGATAGGAAATAGTCTATTTAAATAGTATATAATAGCTTCTGAATATCTATTGTCAGTTTGGTTTTGGTCTGAACTGGGTCGTTCTGGGATCGCTGACCTGCTGGAAGGAGAGCCCTCTCCTAAGTTTTTTACAGCATCTAACTGCTTTGTTTCTAGGATCACTTCTCTTTTTTTTAAGATAAACATCCCACAGCATGATGCTGCTGCTACCATGTTTTTCCTCTACACATTGAGTTTTGCATGTGGGCTAAAAAGATAAGTTTTGACCCCCTACGTGGCTTATAGGAGCACTGAAAACAGGATCCCTTAGAGCTTCCTTTCAACAATGGGTTTCCAGAAATACCATATTTGTGGAGTGCATAACTAATATTTTAACCTTGCCTGTAAGCTGAATTCTCGCTGTATTTGTGTGTTCACAAACACACGACAATCAATCTTGTACAACCCATCTCAATCGTTTTGGCCTGAGCCAAAAACAGTTTGGGCCAGTCACGATTTAGTATTATGGTTAAAGGTGGGACATACAGCTGCAACAAAAGCAAGAGCTGATGAGCCCACAGCAGAACCAAAATAAACATGGCAACGCAAAAGGACGCATGCATAGCTGCTGCGATCACCATACACGATTTCATCTTTGACAGAATAACAGCAAGACGTGCCTGGACCAACATAACTTCGTGGTTTCTCATGGCCCCTGCTGCTTACATTTTAATTTGATACCACGATTGGCTAAAACCAACTTTTGGCAGGCAGGCTCTTTGTGTTGCTTTGCCCAATCAGCTCGGAGTGTTCTGCTGACCGGATTCGATGGGAACAGACCCAGATTGATAATGTGCAGAACGTAAGGTGCTACACATTATCAATCTGGCTTGACAAGTTACTAATATTTGTCCTGTAACCAAATTATTCCACCTGAGTAGTGGATGTCTGCAGCTCCTCCAGTTACCATGGTCACTTGGTTGCATCTCTAATTAATGCCCCCCCCCCCCCTGTCAGGTCAAATTAGGATTGAAGATGTGCAGTGGTATAAAGACCAGCTTTGCATGTTTAAAGTTCAGGATGTTCATAACTTAAAGGTATAGTGGATGATTTTTCCAGAAATGTAGGTAAGAGACCTACTAGTCCCTTTTTGAAATACTGCTTAATGGGTATGACCGACTTACCTTGCCCTTCCACTCCTCAGGGGCATCACGTGAAAAAACAAATCTCCCAAATCAACTGTGGACTTGTTTCTTTCTTCGGAGGCCTTCCTCTTCTTCTGATAAAGATGTCAGACAGTTTGCTTCTTGTGCCTTAAATGGAGCTCTGCTCTGAAACTGAAGCTAACTGGCTACATAAACACTAGAAGTGCGCATGCGCAGCCAGCAAGCAGAAACTAACAAGTGACGTGCACACGCAGTGGCGTTACATGAGCCCATCAGAAGGGCCGACATGTGGGACAACCAATAGATAAAGTGAACCCCCTGGAACTCCAAGCCGAAAATGATTGTCCACTAAACCTTTAAACCTGCTTTATCCCTGACCCTGTGTGTTTTTTTTGGTCCTAATGATGCTATGTTGTTCACTAATATTGTCTGACAAACGTCTGAGGCAGCGTAGGACATTTATTTGTCCGTGGATAAAATCATAGACAGGGAGCTATGTGTACTAACTAGGGGACTTGCACTGGATTTTATTCATTGGTATCTAGATAAAGGGGACAAATATACAAAGCACACTTTTGAGATTTTTATTTGCAAATCATTTTGAAAACCATACATCACATTTTTTGACCATTTCTCAATTATGCACTAGTTTGTCACAGAAAATAAAATCCTTCAAAGTGTGTGGT
The DNA here is from genome assembly GCF_011125445.2 of Fundulus heteroclitus. Lineage (NCBI taxonomy): Eukaryota > Metazoa > Chordata > Actinopteri > Cyprinodontiformes > Fundulidae > Fundulus > Fundulus heteroclitus. The sequence continues at coordinate 28,611,609 of NC_046369.1, read as the reverse complement.
TGTAATTAATTATATTATCGTTGATTTGTGTTTTAGTGATACCAGAGACCCCTCATATCGTTAGGATGGAGTTTATGAATGAATCCACATCTGCCACGCTGTACTGGAACACCTCTGAGTCTTCGATGCGCCTCAGACCACAAGTCAGGCTCTCTGCAAATAACGACACATGGGTAAAGTGATATCAGGAGGAGCCATGTTGGCTTTCTAGTTTTTCTTTGTGTAAGTCTTCCTGGGCAATAACCTAAAAATCTGCCCCTTTCAGGAGCAGAGAGAGGTAGCAGAGCTCAGCAAGGGTCTGATACAAGTGGAGAACCTGAGGCCTCTGACTGAATATGAGTTCCAGATCAAAACGTGTGCCTCATTATCGAGGCAGACACCTACTAGCACACCAAGCTTTAAAACCAGCCTAAGATCCCTCTGCAGCAAATGGAGCCCGTCTGTGAGGAGGATGAGTCCTGGAAAAGGCAAGTTCACAAATTGACCCATGGTGGAACAGAGCATGTCGTCGTGTACTACCTGGCAGAGGAACTTCACTCCGCCTGTTTGTCTTTCCAACAGGTCCATCTCAGGAGCTACACGTGTGGAGAACCTTAGGGGAACAGGCCAGAAATGGGCTGAGGACTGTTACTGTTTTCTGGAAGGTATGGCCATGAATCCAGTCCTTTGAACTAGGGCTATTTGGTACAAATGATCTTCCAAACACGGCTTTATCCCTATAATTAGGCTACATTTTATTATCTATCCCAATGTTATTTAAAGAACTGAGCTTTAAACGTTACATGACAGATACATAACTGATGTATCTGAACAGATGAGATTTGAGAACAAAGTTAACTAATCTGTCATTATTTCATTTCTGTAATGTCAAAGGAAAAAGGAAGCAGTATCTGCTCTGCTGCCTGCATGGCTTCACAGTAATGCCCAGGCTTGTATTGGTCATGTTCCCTGTGCAGATAGCTGGTGCTTTAGTTTGGAAATCCTTTTTAAAAACTCATTTACTTTGTTTTGCTGGAAAACATCATCATATGCGACTTAAAAAGCAACTTGTGTGGAATAATGTTTCCATTGTAGCAGTTAGCAAAGAACAAGATGATAATAGCAAACTTTTAATAGCAGGGCACCACGGTGGGGCTCTTGTTAGCACATTTTCCTTCACAGGAAATTTATCTGAGTAAAATCCACTGGAAATTTAAGACATTTTTTTGAGAGGGACCAAATGTTATATGTTTCTGAGTAAATTTTCTTCAATTTGAGTAAATCTTACTCAGACAAATTTACTGTGTTGGTTCAAAAATCCCAGGCGAGGCCTTTAACGTCAAGTTTCCATCTTTTCCCTGTTCATGCATGCACTGTCCAAACCCATGCATGCACACTCTGAATTTCCCTCAGCAGTGTGGATGCATGGGTGTTTCCATGTCAACAGGACAGATAGGTTAATTGGTTACTCTATATTGCCCTTAGATATGAGTTTATGCAACTTTTATATCAACCTAACTTTTTCCGAAAGTATTTAATGAAATTAAGTCCATGTTTGTTCGTCCTCCAGTTGCAGTCAGTGGGTTAAGATGTAGCTCTGATTTTCTGTGAGGCAAAACTAGAAATAAATCAGTTAAAGAAGAATTAGTCCACCTTTTACCATAGTCTTAAATGTATTTTGTTTTAAATATCCCTTTGCCACTTTCAGAAACAAACGTTTTTCCTTCAAGACAAAGGTTAAATTTCGCATTACTGTGTGGTTAAAAATGCTTTTCTTGATAAATTTTCTAGTCAATCCCTGGTCTGTCAAAAGGCTTCACCTTCTTTTTCCACCAGTGATGCTTAAATGGCAAAAAAAGAAAAAGAAAAAAAACTTACATAATCATTCAGTTTCAGTTGTTAAAGAGTTTTAATAGCTTGGCTTTAAAATTGGGTTCAGTCACTTAAAGAAATAAATACAACAAAAGAAATTAAATAAAAAAAATCAGGAATGAATAAGTAATAAATTGATAAAAGCATCTCTTCTCTAGCCTCCACCTTTAGATAGTTACAGCGGTGAGCTGCTGAACTACAGCATCCTCCTGGATAACGGCCATGAGGAGAACTGCTCTGCTGCTTCCAGCCAGTGTTCAGTTCAGGCACCAGTGGAGAGTCAAACACTGAGTGTCCGTGCTGTAACCTCCTACGGGACGTCTCCACCGGCTTCTGTAGATCTCAGACACACGGGTATGTTAGAATTACACAGAGAACATCTGAAGTTTCAGTGAAAAACACCTAAAACAATCACTGTCTTGATTGTTTCAGGTTTTTCTGAATCGTTTTTGGGAAAGTTGACTCTTGCAGCAGATGCCGGCTCTGTACATGTCTCCTGGTCTTCAACAGCTGGGAAGGATCTTCTGTACTTTGTAATAGAATGGGAAAGCATGCCTGCAGGGAGGCTGCACTGGACGAAGGTGCTCAAAGAACTAAAAGAAACAACAATCACAGGTAAAGAAATATTTATGTCAGATCCTAATGTCCTTCAACCGGTTGCTTGTTTTTTTTATGGATATTCCCTCTCAGTTTAATCATTCTTGCATTGATTTGGGTCAGGTTAAAATTTGTATGCAACAATAATATAAATAATAATCTGAAACTGAGCACTGTAGGCTGTTTTCCCATTATTTCCCATTAGATCTATAGTTGTAGTTTTATTCTGTTAATGTTTATTGACTACCAGAAGCATTAAAGACTAATTATTTGGCACTCTCTAAAAACAAACTTGAAATTAAAGGGTTGCCTTTCTGACTCACCAAAAGCTTCAAATAATAGAAAGTGATATTTCTTTCTTTGAAAGAAGATAGAGACATATAAGGGGGGACTTTAAACAAATACTGCAATGAAATGAAATAGTTGTTAATGTTTTTATTGAAGTTTAAATGACTTGCTGAAATAACAATAAAAATATTTGAAAAAATTATTAAGAATGTCAAAGAAAGATTGCTGTTAACCAGACAATTTTTTTTATTATTCATTTTTTTCATAACGTATCCCCACCCCACCCACACACACACACACACACACACACACACATGTTTTTTGTACTGGTGCCGCCCCAGACGCACCAATCCACCCACTCTAGAAAAAGTTCTTCCAGAAAATTTTACCAATCACCCGAAACGCAGATTGCTTATTTTTAAAAGAGGTCGAGCTGCGCCCCCGTGTGGTCATTGTTCAATACAGCCATTTATTTGTTTTTCCTGCCCCAATCACACCGCAGGCTGTTCAGAAAGTAAAAGATTTCACACTGTGAACCCAGAGATGGTGAACAAAGCTAGCGGTTGACAGACTTGTTTTCCTGTCGTGTTTCAGGTTTGATGGCGGGCGTGAAGTACAACCTCTCTTTGTATGCTGTTACCACCAGAGGGGTCAGTGCTCCAGCATCCAGACTGATCTACTCCAGAGAACAGAGTAAAACAGGCTTTGCCTTACACCCTGCTTTACATCCTTGCCCCCCAACTATTCTCTTATTGTTTTGGTCTCCATGTGCATTTCTTTCAGAGCCACTTTCAGCTCCCACGCTCCATGTGCTGATCCGTGAGGCCCGACGGATCCTGGTCCGGTGGGATGAACTACCTCTATCCCAACAAAGGGGCTTCATCACAAAGTACACATTCTACTGGCAGACACTTGACTCCAGCAGCACCAAGCTCAGTGGTGAGCACTTAAAATACAAACCGTCATGAAGGCCCTCCATTCCTTATTTAGTCCACTTAGTAACAATATTATTTGAATTTCACTTTTTGTCACACACACCAACTGGAACAGCTCAGCTACAGTGACATGGCCTGAATGCCAGATATCACAGATTAATTTGTTTTTTTACGGCACTAGCGGTCCTTTTATCAAAAGTAGGCTGCCAGGAAAGGGGGGCTGAGTGAGGGGGAAGATATGCGGCAAAGAACCACAGACCGGAGTCGAGCCTGGGTCAGCCGCGTCAAGGACTAAGGAAAAATGTGCCACAAGCACTTATGGTCACTTTTTTACAAGATTTGCAGTATATTCTAGGTAAAAGAATAAACAAATGCATATTCCTTTTAAATAATTTCACAATGATTTAAAATTAATAAACAAGGTGCTGTAAATCCATCCATCCATCCATTTTCCGACACGCTTATCCCTGCTGGGGTGCTGGTTCCTATCTCCAGCTGTCAATGGGCGAGAGGCGTGCGTGGGTACACCCTGGACAGGTCGCCAATCCGTGCTGGAAATCAATAAATAAATTACTATCTTACCTTTTTACAAGCGCTTTTTCCTTTGCCTTCTTTGCAGAAAAAGCACCAACTATATACTTTAAATCCAAACCACGAAGGATGCATGTTCAGTTGACATCAATTGGAGGGTCGTGGCTCTTTCTTGCTGTATGCCTGGTCAATTTGTGCCTTTATTTTGACACAATCCAGGTTTTGTGTGAAATTTAGTTCCCCTGAAATAATCTGTTCTTCTGCAGTCAGGAAACCACAGCTAAAAAGCTGGAGAAGCTGATTCTACAGCAGATTTATTAATGAAGTAACATTAATTCTTCCACTCATCACACACAATTATTTGCCTACATTTGAAGCTCTTTACTTACTAAAGCTACACAAGGGAACAGAATATTTCAACCTGCCTTTTGTCTCTCTAAAACAACCTATTCTCGCTATATGTAGAACAGAGAGAGACCAATCAGATCATATTTTATCTTATTGTTTTGTTTTTTTCCTCCCACCCAGTTTGGCTTTTCCCATAAATTTGAAAATTTTACTAGAATTTTCTTCCATTTATCCAGTGCCGTGTTAATATTTACATTAGAAAAGTGGTTTTAAAAAATAAGGAGAATTTTCAGGAAGCTGTACTTATCGTGTCTAGTGACTGAGCTTCCAGACGGTTTGTATCAGTGGGAAAAGAAAAAGTGTTAGCAAGTTGGAGAAGGCTAGGATTATTTCAGCACAAAAAAACCCAAAACTCTGTCAACAACGAGAATACATTTAATTTACATTTCTTTTACTGGGAAAGGTTTAAGGGGATTGCACATTTTCTGGAAGCTGCTGTGTCGCACCATTTATTTGGAGCATCAATAAACCCTCCAATACAGAAGTGAAAGCAGTTAAGTGCGTTTTTTTTTTTTTTTATTGATCAGCGATTTTGATCAGAGCATTAACTGATTTGCTCTCAGTTGTCTTGTTGCCATAAATATCGACCCAAGCATTAAAAAGCTGCTCCTTCAGCATTTGCCACAGTGACAAAATTTCACATCGTATTCCCTGTGACTTTTTCACAAGCTTGGGTCTTCCACGCAGGACATAGTCTTTTTGCAACCACAAAATAAACGTCTGCAGCAAGCTTTTCTAAACTGCATCTAGGCTTAAATCAACAGCCAACCGTGTTCAGCATGTCGCTTAGGCCTACGTGTTGATTCATGTCTCTTTAAGAATCGTTCTACCACAGCTTGTCTTTTCTTTCTTCCTTGCCTTGTCTGTTTGTGTCGTCTGGTCTTTCTGCTTGCTGTAGCGGCCAAACTGGCAACCTTCTTGTAGATTCCCTGGTCATTTTCAGGCTGTCCTTGTGTGTTGGCACCTAACAAACGGCCTGATGAGTTATTTTTGATGCCACATTTTTCTCCATTCTGTGTCATTAAGTGATGCAGTCTCTCTTGTACAGGCCTGCGACTTCCTCTGACATGTCTACGCAACAGTTCTTTCATCTTGTTCATCCGCAGACTCCACTCTTGGCTGTGTTTTTCAAGTCTTCCTGCTCTAATTTTCAGACATCCTTTCTTTTTCTCTTTGCGGTCTTTTCCAAAGTGGACATCTTTTTTTGTCAGTGGACAGTGGACAGTTTGTTTGTTCCTCCTAGGACACCTGCCTAAGGACAATGGGTGAAATGTAGCTATTGTGCTAATTCCAGCATCTTTACATTGCCGTGTATCATGGTAATGTTGATTCATGTGCACCGTCCTAATCAAATAAAAACGAACGCCTTCAGTATGAATTAAAGTGGAGACTGTAATCTCCATCTTAAACTGACAAATGGTAAAAAAAAAAATGGTAGGTTAGGGTACTACGATTAGAAATTGAAAAAACATCAAACATGTAATGAGGCAAGTTAGATTTAAAAAATATATATATAACAAAGCAAACTACTGAGGATTGTGAGCATATTTAAACCGGCGCCATATCTTAAAACCTGCTTTGTCCTGTAGTCTGGACAGAGTAACGTAATAACTTGAGGGAAACAACACAGGGTAGGAAATCTTTTTTCTTTTTTTTTTGTCCCAAACAAACAAAAACAACTTGAATAATCATGTCTGATCTTGAAATTAAACTAAGCCTCTCATTCACAATAAAGCTTGATGTCGATTTGAAAGTGAGGAGGAAGCACAATTCTGCTGTGAGTTTCCTGTTCTGGCTCATCGTCGGTTCTGCCTTTTCTCTCCCTCCTTGAGCAGCACTTTTGTGAGCTTGTACTTCACCTCGGTCTCAAACAAAGGCTTCCTATCGCACCTGTGCGCATACATGTGGTAAATTATACATGAAGCAGTATGCATATATTGCATTTCGGCACAAACCACACACACATAATGGAAAGTGTGCAAGCGGCATTCCATTGATACTCCCCTCCCTCAAAGTTTCAATGCCTCAGCAGGGTTTTTCTAGCTCTGGCTTCCCGTAACCAATAGAAATTCAAATGTTGAGCTCACAGTATTGTTAATTTGTTAATTACTTCAACCCCCCCCCCCCCCCCCCCCCCCCCCCCCCCCCCCAAAACACACATAACAACGGGGACAATATCTGCTCTCAAACCAGACAACACAATCCAAGTGTCAGTGTTTTTGAAAAGACACACAATTTAACTTTTTTTTTTTTTTTTCCAATCATGTGAGGAGCTTTTGACATTAGAAGAACATGTCGTTCTCTTGGGCAGGAACCAAAGAGTCAGAAACAAGCCGACATATTTTTCGCAGCATCTTTAAAGTTTTCTAGAGCGCGCTCTGACCACGAACAGGAAGTCATGTGATTACTTGCACACATGTGTTAGAAGAGGCTGTCGCCCGACTCGTCTGCTATTTGTGGAACTCGACAGTGAGACTACATCAGAGCTCATCTTTTCCTCTTTATAAAGCGTCATGTGCTCGCTGAATGGCCGGGCTCTTTTCTTTTTTCGGGTCGTTTCAGTCTGCTTGAGGGTCGGTGCACAAAATGACTGATGTGTTCTTTATTGTTCACCGACTGGTAATGATGGAGAGCAGTTTTTGCTGGTCAAGACATCGCATTAATACACTAACTTTCAAATTTTTTTTCTTTCTCTTTTTTTGTAACGTTTTACACACAACTGTAGGTAAAACTGTTCAGAAGCCTTTTTAAAAAAAAACTCTTTCTGAATCTTATTTGCACGTTTTTACCTTTGACCGTATTGTTTTTGAATTGCATTTTTGCAAAGAAACTATAAAACGTAATAAGTCAGATTGTAATCTCCCCGTCTCCTGATGTCCAGCATCAGTTGGTGCTGATTGCTTTCTGGATCCAGACACTGGGCACAAGGCAAGTTTGTGCATCACCCTATCTACTCAGGTCACCTGCTGCTTGTACTCTACACTGATTCTACAATACATCTGCAGCCTCTACCAGGTTTTATTTCCAGGATCGCCTTGTATTTAAAAAGTTTGTCCTGTGACTGGTGGGTTGCCGGTTCGATCACCCACCTCCATCGTGTCAGTCGTTTTGTCCTTAGACAAGACACTTCCCCCTCTTTGCCTGCTGGCGGTGGTCAGAGGGCCCGGTGGCGCTGATGTATGGCAGCCTTGCTTCTGTTAGTCTGCCCCAGGGCAGCTGTGGCTACTACTGTAACATAGCTCACCACCGTCAGAGTGTGAATGACTGAATGTAGTGTGGAGCGCTTTGGGGTCCTCTGCACTTGATAAAACGTTATACAAATACAGGCCATTTACCATCCATCTTCCCATCAACCCTCGCCATCTCTCCTGTCACCTGCTAAAGAGAAACACCCCATGATACTGCCACCTTGATGATGTACCTTGTGTGAAATGTGGTGTTACTTTTTTTCCACACGTTATTTTGCACAAAGACCAAAAAATTACATTGTGACAATTTTGTGGTGAATTTCTAGACAGCTAATAGTTGTCCTGACATCAGCTTCTGCAGCCCAAGCTTTAGTTCTCAGTGTCTCCTCCAGAGTTACAATAGATCTTCTGGCGGCTTCTTTAATTAATCCTCTGATTGCCCAGCCTGGCAGTTTAGCTGGTAGGTTTGCTCATACGCCATCCTCTATCCATTGTCATCCTCTATCCATGGTTTGAACAGGGCTCCGTGAGAAGTGTGGGATATTTTTTTTATAACCTAACCCTGGTTTAAACCTATCCATGGCTTCCTCTCTGACCTGTCTGTTGTGTTTCTTAGCTCTCAGTAATGTTCTCTGTAGCAAACCTCAGAGGCCTTCACCAAACAAATGAAATCAGACTTCTGCACTTTGTTTACTGACGAGGTGACCTCATAAAGCCAATGGTGGCATCAGGGTTTATTTATAGGTATGAGAGTAAATGGTGCCGAACACACATGCACATCACATTTTTCAGGGTTTGTTTGTGAAAGATTTTCAAAGCCATGTCTGGTTTTCCTTTCGTGTCTCAGTGTTGCACTGCTTTGAGTTGGCATACAGCACAATGCCCAGCCTTTGCTGAATTGACCTTAAAAATCCACTGCACCACTGCGTGTACCAAACATTAGGCAAGGCTGACTTTCAGTTCAAAGGCTTTGCCATCTGCTGAGCTGTTTTCCATGTCTAACACGGAGCGGTTAAAGTTGAATAACCAAAAGTATTCAGTTGTTTTAGGAAGAAGAAAGAAACTAACTTTCCTTTTTCTTCTGCACAGTGACGGTGTCTGGATCGGACCAAAGACAGTTGTGGCTTGACTGTCCAGAAGGAGCTTTGACCCTACAGCTGAGCGCATCAAACTCAGCAGGAGAAGGTCCTCGAGGGGGAAAGCCCATATCTCCGCCCGCAGACCCAGCTGGTTAATACATTTTCTCCATATTAAATCGTAGAAGATCACCATATATACACTTTTGACTTAGATTCTTTTAAGTTCAGCTGCCGTCAGTATAAAAAGGAAAACGATGAGACTTTTCTGTCATGTGTCTTTCAGTGCACCTGGTGATTGTGATTGTGTTCATCCTGGCCATGTTCGTAACGATTGTGGCCAACCTGATGTGCTGGGGCTGTGTGAGGAAACGGTAATGTTACTTACTTCAAATGCTCATTTTTCCACAGAAAGCCTCAGTCATTCAACTAGACAAATTCATGAGGCGCTTTTTGTCTCGTTGACCTAAAGCTGATTCTGTGAGTTCATAAGTTTTGTTTTACTAGTAAATAGGATGAATGACCCTGTGGTTAATTTTTAGTGAAGAACCACACCGCAACATGAGTAAAAACCCACTTGTTTATCGTGAACAGAAACCTAACCCTCGTTCTGATTTTGCTGTTTTATTCGTTTGTCTGCGTTATTAGTCATGCCATTAACATCGGTGTGCATTGCGTTGGAAAGGCGTTTGGATCACTTGCACTCTAACCGCACGTTGTCACTTTGCAACCACATGCTTCTGTGTGTTTTTTTGGGGTTTCATGGTTTTTAAAACAACACAAAATAGCAGGCCTGCATAACTTTATGGTAACGTGTAATCCTTTTTACAGCGTAAACCATCTTTCCAACAAGTTTGACCAGCTTTGCTGTATCTGATAAAGAAAAGCATCAATGCGTGGTGGGGATACTGCCACCACAGCGTTACACCGTTGGGATAGTGTGTTTGTCAGGTGTTGATTATCCATCACCCATATCACCTTGTATGTAGGCCTAAAGTTCACCAATGGTCTCATCTGACCAGAGTACCTATTGCTCCCTATACAGCTTGCAGCAAACATTCAACAAGTTCTCTTATGGGTTTCTTGTAACAGTGACTTTCTTCTAGCCACCTTTCTATACCCACCAGAACTGTTGTCTTTTGTTGAAGGGGGTGGGGCAGCTGCAGAGTCATGGGCCCATACTGACATACACACACACACACACACACATTGTTTGAATTGTCAAAGAGACAACGCCACTAATGCACTCTTTTTTTTTCACCCCTCAACCATCTGCAAGAAGGGTCTGTCTTTTTCTTCATGGGCTGTACTGAAACGAAATTTCCTCCACGGGGGACAAATAAAGAAATTCAAGTCACCTGGGGTGTGCGTGACCACTTTGCTAAGTCGGCATGATTCCATACAAAGTGAACAGATCATCAATCCATGACAGGGCAACAGCACAGGACAAATAACCATGCACTTGCACACAGTCAGGCCAAAAGGGAATCTTGAGGGCCCAATTAATAGGACACACATGTTTTTGGACTGTGGGAGAAAGCTGGAGTACCCAGAGAAAACCCACACATGCACAGGGAGAACGTGCAAACTCCATGCAGAAGCCCCCAGGCCGGGCTTGCTGCAAGCGAACAGCGCTGACAACTATCTGGTCGTTAGACTCACCCACTGGAGCTCTTCTCTGCTTCTCTGATCAATGCTTTTCCTAAAATGAATTTCCCAAAGGTGGACTTTATTTATTAAGTGAGTGACTTCTGGAGGCAGATAGTTGCACTGGATTTTAATTAAGGGTATGAGAGTAAAGAGGGTGCATACATTGGCACAACATCCTTTTTTAGATATTATTTGTAAAAGATGTGGAAAGCCATGTATAATTTAGCTTCCTATTTACAATTATCCACTGCTTTGTGTTGGTATATCAGATAAAATCCCAATGAAACAGATTAAAGTTTGTTGCTGTAATGGGATACAGTGTGTTCTAATAGTATGAACACTTTTGTGAGAATCTGTAATCATCTTTTTTAATTGAGACCACACATGGCTGTTTTGTTAAACATTTAGTGGCCAAAAATTTAAATCTTAATTCTTCTTTTGTTTTAGGATCAAACAGAAATGTATAGCGTGGGGACCCGAATGGCTCGTGGACAACTTGCCAAAACCAGGACACAGTAACGCCATCAGACTGCTGGAGGTAACGACCTCTGGATTTAGTGACACAGACTGTATATCCAGCAACTACAACAGCTGTACCAGAATTTGAGAAGATAGTTTATGTTAATTTAGCATTCTTTTCATATTGCCACTGTTAAGCCTGTAAAACGTTGCTAAAGGAAGTGAAACCGCTGTTAATGATCTCTTTTGCCATAAGAGATCTCAGTTTTCTTTTGTTCAGAACATAACATGCTGATTAACTTTCTAAAATACATGTTTCTTTTCTTTAGGATGACAGAAGCGAGCCTCTTTTCTCCTCCGTCTACAGTGACCCTCCTCTCTCCCCGATCCTGGTGGTCTCCCAGGAGGAGAGGGATGAGGTGTACCCGGCCATCCACGTCGAAGAGTCCCAGGCTGGATCTGAACAGGCCACAACAGAGACCATGTCCATTCTGGTTGAATACGCCGGATACAAACCTCAGATTGCTCCACTGGTTCCCCTCGAAGAGGAGGCGAACGATGCAGAGGAGGAGCAAACGGATGGTCGAGAAAACCCAGGGGAAGACAGGTGCTTGGTTGGATCTGAAGGATTACTGGGAGGCTTGTTGTGCCGCATGGATGTGGATTGCTCTGATGCGTCTCCTCGGGTCACTCTCGGTTCTATCGGGGATCTTTTGCTGCCTGGAACGGCTAAAACGTCTTTCTTGAATGGAGTCTGCTTACAAGAGATGAGCGGCAAGGAGGAGGATGTGGTGAACGTCGTTTCCTCTCTGGATTTGCAGCAGGATGTGAAAAAGACTCTCGATTCGGATGATACCTCCTCTCTGTTTTCACCCAGCACACTGCTGAACAGTGGTTACTTCCCCCAGGTGGCTTCCCTCGGCACTGTGCCACTTGACACGCAGAGGTAGCAGGGAGGTTGGAGGGACAAGAACTGCACTACTAGGTCAACTTTTAAGAAAGCATTACGAAAGCACCGTTTTCAGGATAAAAGTTTTTTCATGGTATCAATGAACTGCACATATAGTTGTTGACCTCGTCTGGTTGGCATTTTCATTGTGAAGTCCAGTGAGTGATAAATTATAATGGTTTTACTCCTGGCTTGGACTCCTCTGATCTTTGTGAATGTATGTTCAGTCAATCTGTGATTCACTGTCTTAATAAATGAACAAATTATTGGTTACATTTGAAACTTCAGTCTCTTAAATAAACATGTGCATATTATGAATAACTGCCAGAACCATCAGCACCGGTGCGACCCAGCGGTGGGTGCTTTCACCACTCCTCTTCTCCCTGTAATCAAATGACTGCACCTCAGCGGACCCACATGTGAAACTAATGAGGTTTTGATCCAGGATGGGGACAAGCCTACATCCATACAGTGGATTGGTTGGTCCACTGATGCGGTCAGAACTAGCCTCGTGAGACCATCCTGATCTCGCGAGCTTTCAAGGTTTCACTCGCAGATCAGTCTGGCTACTTTCCGTTAAAGAAAATTTGGAGCCGTTCACCAAACGAACGTCCAATCAGCGTTGGCTTTGAGGCGGTTTGAGGTGTGACGCAACGAGAAGCGCGACAGTTCAGTCTAAAGAACATGGCGGCTTCAGCCGATGAAACTAGCGTTAGCGTGGCTATCGAGCAAGTTTTATTGGAATTACAGAGTATTTCTTTGCTGAGCTAACGAGCTTTTACCTGCTGCAGCAAGAGTAGCTTGGCTTGTGGTTGTGTTTTCGTCGTCGCTCTGTTAGTACGTCATATGCTTCGTTGATCTGATTGGTTTATTTGGCCCGTCTATCACCAGCATAGGCCAATAAGCTAACCAGTATTTTTGCCCCTTCCCAAAATTACTTCAACGGAAGGTTTCTAGATGGATATGCGGAGCAAATCCATCTAGCGGAGTCAGGTTAGGTCAGAACCACCTGGACCTTAACCCACTCAAGATTGTTGAGTGGGTCAACAACACAGCGTCTACAGTTGATCACGTCCGGTTCCTAGGAACCACCCTTTCTCCGGACCTGAGATGGTCCTCACACAAACACACTGTTTGGAAGAAGGTCCAGTAGAGGCTACTTCCTGCAGCAACTCAAGAAGTACCACCTTCCTCAGGAGTTGCTGGTTGTCTTCCATACTGTCCTTGCTCAGTCTGTTTTGTCCATATCCATCACTATGTGGTTGGGCTCATCCACAAAACAGGACAGGTCTAGACTACAATAAACAGTTACATCTGCAGAGTATCATCGGGACTGACCTCCCCTCCATCCAGGACTTGTACAGGTCCAGGGTCAGGAAAAGAGCTGCTAACATCTCTAAAGACCCCACACATCCTGGACACAAACTGTTCTGGCCTTTAACTTCAGGCTGGCGCTAGAGGTTGTATTTGTCAGCACCAGCCACCACAGAGACAGTTTCTTCCCCCACAGTGTCTCTCTGATGGACACCCCACAGCATGAGTAGTCAGCGCATATTTGCACCATAACTTTCTACGACTTCCTTTTTTCTTAATCTAAAAATAGCTTTACGTACACATAGATATACTGTTCTTTTTAGCCTTATTTTTATTTCCTCTGAAGTTTATATATTTACACTTACAGTCTTCAGTGTGACAGATTGAAGTCAAAGTCCTGGTTTGTGTTTACAAACTTGGCTAATAAAGAATATTTTGATATTAGCAGAAAGAGAAGACTCGGCTTTTGCTTTAAGCTTTTCATTCTCATCGTGTAACATTACATCAGACTAAACCTTTACTGCTTTAGATCAGCCACCATGAGTATTCCTGCTTGTTAAAAAAAAGTATGTTTTGGGGGAATATTTCTAGAGAATTCTACATTTTCGTCTCACCTTTGCATAGATTTCTTTAGTATTTAGTAGAGCTGCCTTTTAAATGGTATGACTTGGGTGAAAGGATTTGGCTTTCCCTCCTCCAGCTCCTCAAAATCATTTGCTGGACTTCTGGCCCATTCCTCCTGACAAACTGGGTGTAACAGTTTTTCAGGAGTTTTTGTAACTGATTTTTTTTCCTCCAAATGTAGCAATGGTCATTGTGGCCAACCTTTAATTTTTGTCTCATCTGACCACAGGACAGGTGTTTCAGGTGTTTTCTGGGTGCATTTGCAAACTGTAATTGGATTTTTATGTTGCTTTTGGAAGAAAAGGCCTCTACCAACTGAGTAGCCTTTCACCCCAAGGTGCACAGGGTTTGGTTTACTTTGGATATTGACATTCTCTTTTACCAGCTTCAGACAGCATCTTTACAGTGTGTTTTGCTCTTCTTTTGGGGTTTATTTGCACATTTCATATTAAAACACATTTATCTCTGGAACACAGAATCTGTCTCCTTCCTAAATGCTATGATGAGTGCACATGCCTGTGGTCTTTATACTTGAATAGAATTTCTTAAATAGATAAGCATGGCCTTCAGGGATCAGCAAATTGGACCCAAGAGTGCATCCTTTTAGCTTAAATTCTATGAATCAATCATCCCTTTAGTGGTTAAAACAGTGTGTTTGTGTTCTGAGAAGACTGCAAGAACCCAGTCCAAACCTCAAAGACTGTTGGCCACTATGAGCCCCTGAGGAAGACCCTTAGCCTCAGAACGCTCTCTAAGGGGATGGGTTAAGAAGACAAATTTTGCTGGAATGCACAATTGCCATCACAAATAAAGATTTCTTCTATCTACACAGGGTCACTGACACCTATCTCCAGTGGTCATTGGACAGACAGGGTTGCTAGTCCATCACAGAGACATACAGGACACACACACCTGAGGGCAATTTAGAGATACAAAGTAACCCAACAGGAATGTTTTTTGGACTGTGGGAGGAAGCTGGAGTAGCCAGAGAACCCCCACATGCACAGGGAGAAAAGAAAACCTCATCCAGTATGGGATTTGAACCCAGAACCTTCTTATTGAAAGGCAACAGTTCTACCAACTGCCCAATGAGACTCAGCTTCATCTAAGATAAAGAAAATAAATGTAACATGCCATTGTCTGTACACTTACACGCCCGCCGACAGGGGGGGGACAAACGGGTCAATTGTCCCGGGCCCAGGACAGGGGGGCAAAACTGACACTCTGAGTGTCATCATATATATATAAAATATATACTGCAAGGTTTATATTTTTATGTGTTAAGAAAGTCACAGTTGTTTCTCATAAAAATAAAACAAAAGCTTTATATGACAAAAAGTGACCTTCGTCTGAACTAACCATTAGTAATTAGAGATTTGGAAGCAGGGCTATATGTAATATTGCATTTTTATACAGTAGCACCGAGCCATGCAGCTGTGACTTTAACACTGGGGTGTGATATTTGAACATCTCTCGTGGCGGCCTTTGTGTTTGGTGATCAGTGAAGGAACACGTAGAGTGAAATTATTCCAAAACACACCCAGGCAGCAGTCAGTTGGGGCTTCCCCTGCCACAGCGGCTTCTTCACGGTTAACACACAGATGCGTTCCTGAAGCCTCGATCCTACTTATACAAGCACCACCTGCAGCATCATACAAGGTTTTTATCTCTTCCTCAGAGTTGTTTCACTTCCTCCTTTGCAATCAAATTGTCTCAAATGTAACCGACAAAACCAGGCTGCAGCTTTTTAGTCCACTGTTTAGATGTCTTGTCACCTGATGATCCCTGATATTGTCTTGGATTCGCCTTCAAGCTCAGAACCAAGGCTGTATTGTTGAGGTTCAGATTTTGTTTTCTTTTTGTTTTGTTTTTGGGGGGGGGGGGGGGGGGGGGGAGTCCCTGACTGGCTGCAACACTTGGGTGGAAAATGTGAGGATGCAGGTTCATCTGAGGTTCTGAAACACTCCAGAGCGTTAAGTAAACAGAAATGTTAAGGAAGGCAGAATGTGAACTGCTGTACAGTATTTCTGTTGTTTTCAGTCACTGCTGAAGCACAGGCCAATATGCTGAAACACAACAGAAATAGTTTATCACATGATCAAACAAGTGGTCGCATGGTTTCTTTATAAGTGATTTACGTAGTAGACACCATATGAATATAGATAAGCAGTAAAATATCATTTGGTTTATAAAGAGGGGGGGAACTACTCCAGTCAATCTGAAAGTATCTCCCACCATTTACCGCCTTGGTAGTCTGACCTCGCTGTAGAGGAGCACTTGCCCAGCCTCTTTCTTTCTTTTTTTTTTTTTTTTTTTTGCAGAATGCTTTTCTGGAGGGTTTTTTCGGCTGGGTGCGCGCAGTGTCTGTGAGGTGTTGGTGTCGTCACTCTCTGCAGTCGGGTGAAGTTTGTCACTTCAGCAGAGGCAGTCTCCCCACGGCGTGGCTCTGAGTGAAGATGCGTGGAAACAGACACGATGTCGGGGGACAAGCTTCGTGCGTCCCAGAGTGGATCTAAACGCGGACGGGACGCTGTGGATGCCACTCACTGGTGAGTTTATGGCACTTTTTGATCAAATAACAATTCCGCGTTAATTTCCTTTAGATGTGCGTTTTTACAAAACAACATAGGCCTACCTTTAATTTAATATGTATGTGCATTTAGATTTATTTAACGTATTAAGACTTAAAAAAACTTTAATTTCTCGCAATTCTTTTTGAATTTATGAATGTCTTTCTGCTTACGTGCCGTCTTTATTTTCTCCCCCTTTATCTTTAAGAGGAACCAATAGGCTCTCTGCGGCGATGTAAGGCTTGTGTTCTGGTTCTGGTGACTTACGTCGACGATGTTCCTCTCATGGTCCATTATTGTGGCCGCGGTTGCCTTGCTGGCCGTGCAGCTGAGCGCAGGTAAGCGCAAATATCCAGAGCGTATAAAACGCAACTCCTAACCACATGTCAACACACAGGGGCGTCTCAATAAACTAGAATGTCACTGAAAATGTTTCCAGCGATTTTGTTTCTGATCATTTTCATGGCACACGCACCTGGGAGGGTTAAGGAGAATAACGCGCAAAAAAAAATGGTGAAATGTCTGAGATAGCCAGTGCATCAAAACGCATTCAAGAGCGTGGAATTAAATAGTGCCTTTTCAAACCAATACTTTCCACTAAAAGCGCTTTACTCTGCCGTCACAAATTTTGGGCCCCATAACAAAATCTAAATCATCCCAAAGGCTCATATTTGGGATGATTTATCTTTTTAGGGGGCCCCTTTCAGTCAGGGCCCTTGGAATTGTCCTAACTTTTCCACCATTTACAGCACTCCTGACTGGAGCCACATTCACCATATCAGATTCACAGACGCATTGCAGGTATGGACAACGCTGGTGTTAACGGTTTTGAAAAGGGGAACTTGGACACCTGGACTCAAACCTACAACCCACGTAATGCGAGACAACTTCGCTACCCACTGAGTCACAGTCACACCGCCGCAGGGTCCCACCACACACTGATGCATCCAGGACATGGGCTACCACGGTCACATTGCGTGTGTTAGACCACCCCTGAACAAAATATGTCAGAGAAGATTGTTATTTGGGGCTGAGTAGGATTTTTAGAAGAGAGCAGATTTTGTGTTTCTTTTGGAAATCAAGATGCCAGAGTGTGGAGGAAGAGTGGAGAGGCACGGATTCCTTGTCTCTTGAGGTCTTGCTTGCTTTGTAGAGCAGAAAACTCATCTGGCCTAGAGTCTATGGAGAATCTGGGGTATTGTCAAGAGGTAGATGGGAAACTTGGGGACCCAACAACGCAGATGAGCAGACTGAGATTAAAGCAACCTGGAGCTTCCTGAACGTCTCAGCAGAACCACAGACCCATCACATGCCACGCTGCACAGATGCAGCAGCTCATGCAGCACTAGCCCAACCATAGTCAACCAAAACGAACAGAAGCAAATGCTTGAAATGATTTGCTTTTCAATTAAATTACAGAAAAGCGAATTTATTTTTGATGCAATTCTAATTTGTTCAGATGCGCCTGTGTAATAGTGGGTTAACGTGTCATTAGATTTGTGCAAAATTCTAGAAACGTTTACGTTCTGCAGTGTAATCAGGAGTAACGAGCCTTTCTGCGTCCAGGTGAGAGAACGTCCTGCGTGCTCTGGTCCAGCGCGGGAGACGTGGTGCGGCGAGGCACCAGCTTCGTGGTTTACTGCACCTTTAACCCCACATGCAAGACCTCCAGGTCCATCTCTAGATTCGACAGCAGCACCAGCTTTGAAAAGCAGACGCACGATCAGCACAACGAGACAACCATATCCCTGAGGGTGGAGAACATTACAGAGAAGACGACGTACAGCTGTTCGGCTAACTGTAACCCCTCACTGGACGACTGTGGAGTGGACATCTCAGCCGGATGTAAGCTGGGGACATATAGTGCTGCTGGAAGGGTTTTATTTTGCTGGTTATTTTAGACGTGAAACTTCCTTATGAGGCCAGTTTCCATTTGACACGGCAGGGATGGCTCCCTCAACGTTTGCAGCTTTATTGCTGACGACACAACTGAAAATGCTTCCCACTTATGAAAAAATTGGAAAAAATGAAAAGGAACCTCCGCAGAACACTTGCGTTCAAAGCTTTGCTGATCTAAAATGAGGTTAACTTTTAGGAAAGAGCAAAAAACAACAACAACAACAAAAAAAGGCACAACTTGTTCTGCTTTCTCTCTTTTGCTTAGTGACGCACTCTGTTCACAGCGAACTGCTGGGAGGTGATTTTTTTTTATCTGACTGAAGAAGTGTGGCTGTCATTTTCACACATGCAGCTACACAGCTTGCTTTGCAGAAGATTGAAACTTGCGTCTTTAATGCTGAGAAAAAAATGATGTTATTGGTTATTAATTTGTGCACAAAAAACAAAAAAAGACTGAACCTGGTTCTGTGAGGATGCATGTTTGAGAGCAATGTTTTGTCCACTTTCTTGTCCAGACCCACCAGATCGGCCCAGAAACATTTCGTGCATCTACAGGATCTTAAAAAACGACACCGGACGTGTGAATTGCTCTTGGGACAGAGGACGGGACACTTATCTTTGGAACCGCTACGTGCTGTGGTGAGCACGCTCTCCCACGTTGTTCTGCCGTTAAATGTTAGAGTAATTTGAAGTGAAACTTTGCTCCGTGGCTTTAAGGGTCAGTACTGGAAGTGGAAACCACATAGGAGGACCGGTCCCGATGTGCAACGTGTCCAATAAAGGAACCGAGTCGCCGTCGGCTAATTTCACTCTGCACAGATCTGCCCGGCTCATGGCGGTGTGGGTCCAAGCCCAGAACTCGCTGGGTTCTGTTAACTCCTCCGTCGTCAACTACACGCTCAGTGATATCGGTAAGGCCTTAAAAAAAAACTTGTGTTGTTAAAGTACAAATCCCTGCATGTATAACCACCCGCACTAATGATGTCTTCAACAGAATCATTGTATTTCCATAAATCTTTGACTCATTTCCAGTCACTCATTATACCAGCATCCTTCATGCGACCTTTGCACCATAATCCTGTTAGCCTTGCTTTTGCTTTTCGTTTTGTAATGTGTCCCATCGCTTTGTTCTCATCTGAGCAGTGATGCCGTCGACGCCCGTTGTTGATCGAGTCGAGTGCTCTTCCAGGAACTGCGCCATCAAAGTGGAGCAGCCTTTGCGGACTCAGCATCTGCAGATCCAGTATCGCGCCGAGCGGCAGCGAGACTGGACAACGTATCCAGACTCTGTAAGACGTTTGAACTCCCCTGCCGCTCAAAAACCTTTAGGGGCCTTTGCGTGAGATGTAGAAATTTGCAAAAAAGGCCATTCAAGATCTTTGAAGATGTTTGGCTGCTGTATGATCAGCTTGCTCTGAGCTTCTGCTGCTTCAGACCTGGAGGCAGAAATGAGTCGCATGGTCGATGTGTGAACAAGTGGATTCACAATTACTCACCAAGCTCAGGAATAACATGAAATTGTGACCTTTCAAGGTCCTTTGTACTGTTTCTTCATCATCGCAAGCCCATTATGATAAGCAAACTTCTGCCTTTAATGTTGATACCCTACTAAAGTATTCATACCCACTGAAGTTCTTTTTACATTTTGTAAAAACAATAACATGAGGAATAGCAAAATGATGAAAGAGTGCATACTTGTTTATGGATGGAAAGTGACCTGGTTTCACAATTTCTGTACAAATTGTGCATTTGTATTCAGCATTCCATACTGAGCACTTTTTTGAACTATTTTCTACAACCGGGCTGCAAGTCTCTGGAGGGATGTCGCTATCAGCTTTGCACATCCACAGGCTGAGGGTTTTCTCTAATACTTCTGTGTAAAATGGCTCAAGCTTAGTCAGATTGGATGGAGAGCGTCACTGAACCAGAATATTCAGGTCTTGCCACAGGTTTTCTGTTTGATTTAGGCCAGGACTTTGACTAGGTAATTCAAAAACATAAATGCGCTTTTACATGCACCATTGCATTGTAGCTCTGGCTGTATCCGTAGGGTTGTTGTCCTCCTGGAAGAACCTCTACTCCAGGAATTTTTCAGCCTCTAATAAGATTTATTTCATGACTGTCCTTGTGTTGGCCTACAGGCTGGACTGTTTACTTCATCCAATACCAAGCATATCTCCTCCTTGGAGCCATGCAGCCTGTACAGTTTCAGAGCCCGGTCCAGATTCAGCACCGGCCTGTGGAGTCAGTGGAGCCCGACCATCGCTAACCGCACCGAAGAAGAGGGTGAGTCTGTATCCAGCAGGAGTTTATCAATCTGTATAATCTGATTGAATTTGACTTCGTAAAGTGCCTTGAGATGACATGCTTCATGAATTGGCGCTATATAAATAAAATTTAATTTAATTTAATTGAACTGAATTGATTCAAGCACTGCTCATGCTGTCTATAGGCTAACCTCTATGGGACATTATCAACATGGTCCATCAAATAGTTCAGTAGTGTTTCCTTTAGTCTGGGTTTTTGAGGCTGCTATCAGATCACCACCAGCTGTCTGAAGGTGCAATGAAACCAGCAAAAAAGTGTGTTATTGCGTTTCTTACGGTGCGCAAAACCACTTTTTGCTGATAAGGCGACCAATGCACCACGTCCCAGCTGAGATTATTATATTGAACGCCTCTGGTGGATTTAGTTTAACTCCTTCTCGCACCAGTTAAGCATTAAGACATAGTTATGAAATCCGGTAAAGAGGGAAGCTGCGCTTTATAGGAAATGTTGCTGTATATTTGGTAGTTCTGATGGTGTGAAGATACGGAGATCGCTCTACATGTGTGTGAACCATGAATTTGCAACGGTGACAGGTCATCAGTTTCCACTTGCAGCAAGAGGCAGCAGAGCTGAGAAGCCTTTCGTTAAAGGGTGTGTAAGCAGTTATCGAAAACTTTGACTAAAGTAGTTTATAGCCTGCCAATTTTTATTGATAAGGGAGGCCAAGTCCAGATTTCTAACCTTTGAGCTCCATCTGTTTTTTTCTCAATCCCTCAAAGTAAAGGCTTAAATTGATCACACCCCTAGCAGATACGTATACTTGTTTTCCTCTACTCAGCTGTTGATTTGTGGTAAGAAGCAAGACAAGAAGTTGTTGACATGTTCAAAATCATTTGTACCCTTCTCGACAATCAGTGGAACACCTTTTCTTAGCTATTACAGCAAGATGGGTGCCATCTGGTGTTTTTGAACGTTCATCTTTTCCGATGAGCTCCACGTTTTTGAGGTTGGAAAGCTTTTTCTCCATCACCCTAATCTTTAGTTTCTTCCACAGACACTGTGTGACGTTCTAGTCAGGACTCTGGCCGGGCCACTTTAAAATGTTAATGGCTAACCATTTTTTCACTTTAGCCGTGTGTTATTGTCATACTGAAGCGTCCAGTGTCCCGCAAGACAAAGTTTCTCTACAGACTCCCTGATATGTTTGTTGTTTTTGAAAATCATGACCTAGAGAACCTTTTTCTTGATGTTGTTTACTTTGGTGAGGCTGTCTGTCGCATTGGCCTCACCACCACGTCTGACCACAAGGGTGATGCTCTCGGGGTTGAATACATTTTCTTTTTTACGCTAAAGGGAATGCTACAATATTGTAGCAAAGAGTACTTTTTCCCCCCATCTAAATACCAAAGGCCAGAAGTAGTCTTCTTTACCCATATGAGATTCTTCAAAGGCCAGAATCCCGTCATCATAGATATAAGGCAGGTCGTGAATGCAGAGAGTGCTGAAGAATACAAAGCAGGGTGGAGTGGTGTCAAACACAGCTGCGAGCTGTTGTCTTTGTGTGAAAGTACCCCTTCCTGTTTTTTTTTTTTTTTAACAAACATCTGCAGGAAAATAAATTACCAAAACCGGCAGCATATGTATTGACCATGTTTTATGCTTGCTGGAGGATTCTAAGAGCGTCAGATGGAAAGCTTTTCAGTTTAAAGGGGTTTCTGAGATTCTCCTCACTGGACTAGTACAACATGTTGAGCAATGCACAACAAAGAACGGCATGCAGATTTGTCAGTTCAGAGGGAAACATGCATCAAGTGTCTATTAAAACAAATACTTAAAAAAAATAACTTTCTATGTTTGGTTTTGAAGCTCCTGCCCATGCTCTGGATGTGTGGCTCGCCACCGACCTTCAGTCCATCAGAGTCTACTGGAAAGTAAGTTTTAAAATCCATTCAGTTTTTTTAAATATCATAACATAACTGTTTTTTCATTTTCTGAATTTTTAAAAGCTGTTGACAAAGTTTACGAATTCTTGAAAATTTATTGTGGTATGCCTAGATATGACTTGGGGGAACTGCCCCTTTAACTTAAAACCATGTAGATAAGAGTCCTTATTATTATTATTATTATTATTATTATTATTATTATTATTATTATTATTATTATTATTATTATATAATTTGTGGGATTTGATACTGTAAATGTAACCTCAGGAATGGTTTCCAGATTCCAGAGCACCTTTATCCACAGGGGACACTTGATGTGTTCCCTGGCCTACAGGTCTTGTGGCAAACCCTGAACTAGACCTTTAACAAGGGCAGTCTTCTGCCACACGGATGGTCAGATAAGTGAATCTCTGCAGCTTCTCCAGAGATACCATTGGCCTCTTAGCTGCTTCTCTGATTATTTTTCCCCCCGGACTAGCTTGTCAATTTTGGTGTACAGTCATGTCTCGATTTGTTTGCAGTTGTGCCATAATCTCTCCACTTTTGGATGACTGATTTAATTAATTTGTGTGCGATGTCGTTCACATCATGGGGAAACATAGTTTTATTCATTGAATAAAACATCGACTACTAGTGGCAGTGAAAAGCAATAATTATTTTTCAATAATCCTCAAACAATTATAGACCTCCATATTCAGATGTAAGATGAAAATACACCCTATACTATGGGTCTACCACCTCTGTGCTACAGAAAAAAAGCAAATTAAAGAATTAGTTTAAGAATCTCTCTCTCTCTCTCAGAATCAGAAATACTTGAATAATCACAAATTACTGAACATAGATAGATAGATAGATAGATAGATAGATAGATAGATAGATAGATAGATAGATAGATAGATAGATAGATAGATAGATAGATAGATAGATAGATAGATAGATAGATAGATAGATAGATAGATAGATAGATAGATAGATAGATAGATAGATAGATAGATAGATAGATAGATAGATAGATAGATAGATAGATAGATAGATAGATAGATAGATAGATAGATACCACTTCTTGAACTTGCATAAAAACTTTAGGAACCTATTGAAGAAATTCATTCAGAAATGCAGATCTCATTGTTCAGAACTATGTTAATATCCTGGCCGACCATCCTGTTTCACCATCACTCGACCTTTGCAGCACATAATACGTGCATATATACGACATGAATCTGAGGCTTTCTCATATCTCCATTGTTCCCCAGCAGGCCTCTTCACGCTGCTGCATGCTCACGGGGCTGTAACGGTAGTAACACTTTCTAATCTCCATGCCTCCCTGCCTTGTTCTGCACAAACTAAAGGTCAAACCTTGACCACTTCTTGTGACATCCTCACACTGAAAGACACACGGATTAACCACCCCTACCAAGCACACAGTTACACACACACACACACACACTCAGGGGTAACTGAAACCTGACAGTAGACACCGCAGTTTCAGTTTACAAGAAAGAGAGGAGCTGAACAGAAATGATGTGTCTTACACACTCATCTTGCGGTGTGGCTGTAAATCCATGGCGACAGCAATCACTCACTGAAGCAAAGGAGACATGCAACTCAGAGGTAATGTCAGGATTTCCCAAACATTTCAGGAGTCCATCAAGTCCGTCTGCAGTGGGAGCATCAGCCAGTACACCATCAAGGTTAACAACAGGGTCGTCACGAGGGTCGGTCCGGATATCAAGAACCATTCTGTCCCTCCCTGCACCGACTGTGAAGTGACAGTACAGGCTGTGAACTCTAAAGGCTCGTCGCCTCCAGCAACCATAACAACCCATCACACAAAAGGTAAAAAAAAGAGAATGAAATCCGTCTACCTGAACACTTTTTATCTAATCTTCACCTAATTGTTCTGAAACAGTTTCTGAAACCAGTTTTATGTATGTGTGTGTGTGTGTGTGTGTGTGTGTGTTTTTTTTTTTTGTTGTTTTTTTTTAGCCAAGCCTGTTCTTGATGTTCAAGCCTCAGCAGTCAACCACTCTGTCACCATCTCCTGGATAAAACCCAAAACTGCATGTGCCTACTATGTGGTGGAGTGGTACTCCCAGGGGCACATGTTGGACGAGCTCAGATGGGTCAGACTGGGCGGGAATGAAACCTTCATTATCATCTCAGGTAAGAAGTTAGAGCCAGGCTGCAGTTTGGGATTTGGACCCAGGATTTTAATCCCTTCTACTTTAGGAAGTCAAAGCACCTGGCTATTAAAGAGAAACATTTTGTGTTCAACAAGTTGCAGGACGACTTGGCTGTAAGAATATACTTCACCACTTGTGTTGTTTATATTTATTCTCATTAGGAAATGATTCCCTTTTCACATCTACTGAGGTTTTGTAAAATGATGTACTATTGTTTAATTAAACACAAAGCAATGACTTGAGACTTGATTAAATCAAATGCAAATAAGATCCTTGCATAACTGCCCTTTTGTGTAGCAAACTGCCTCGTCTTTTTTAATGACCATACAATGACCTCCCCTCAAAGTGTGGTGCAAAATTAATTATGTACACTGATGGCACTGTCATGTTTAGTCATGGCAGGAACACACAAGAGGTGGCAATGAGGCTTACAAAGGAGATGGAAAAGGTTGCTACATGGCTTCAAAGTTTTTGTCTTACCATAAATGTTCATTGTTGCTATGTATTTTACAAATGCACGTAAATTATCAAACTGCCCTGATATTTGTTTAAATGAGAATAAAATACCGAAGCCGTCCAATTGCTGCTAACGAGTTTGTTGTTTACCCCAAAACCTTTTCTTTTAATAGCCAGGTGCTTTGACTTCCCAAGATACAGATGCTTTTACCAACTAAGCCACAGTACCTCTGCTGGAGTTTATTGGTCATTTTCCAAAATCTCAGGAGATACGAAAAAAGGAATTAATTGCAAAAGCCATTAAAGATCAACGGCACAATTGCTAAAATGCCTTCATCCATGATGCACTGCTCGTTTTTTGTTTTTTTTGTGTTTTTTTTACACAAGGAGCTTTTTGAAATAAGATCCTTGCCCTTCGGTGTAACAAACTGCCTCATCTTTTTTAAAGAAACATACAGACACAAGACTGCATTAGCCCATAAACCCTTTACATCAACATTAAATATTACTTTTCCATTAAGGTGATTTCACAAAGTAGAGGCACTGCTGGGATTTGAACCCAGGATCTCCTGTTTACTAGACAGGCACTTTGACCGACTAAGCCACAGCGCCTCTTAATAGCAAAACTTTTATGTAAAACTAGCTAGTTGGTGGTGATGGTCGTTTTCCAAGACGTCAGGAGACGTGAAAAGGAAACGCTTTCTAAAAGCCTTAAATATGAACAACATAAGCGGTCCAATTGCTGCTAACGAGTTTGTTGTTGACCCCAAAACATTTTTCTTTTTAATAGCCAGGTGCTTTGACTTCCCAAGATAAAGCTTGCATTGTTACTTTTCTTTTAGATACCTATTTAGGCATATTTTTTAACAAACCTCTGGCAATTAAACAACATTTAATTAGGTCAAGGTGCAAAGCCAACCCAAAGCTTCTGGAAATAGCATAGCTAAAATCCAAAGGCGTACACTAAGAATGGATCACCTTGTCTTTTTAGCCATTTTAATGAACAGACACCCCATTGAAGAGGAACACCTAGCCATAGGTACTGCTGGGATTTGAACCCAGGATCTCCTGTTTACGAGACAGATGCTTTCACCAACTAAGCCACAGTACCTCTGCTGGAGTTTAG
Organism: Fundulus heteroclitus; assembly: GCF_011125445.2. Classification (NCBI taxonomy): domain Eukaryota; kingdom Metazoa; phylum Chordata; class Actinopteri; order Cyprinodontiformes; family Fundulidae; genus Fundulus; species Fundulus heteroclitus. The sequence continues at coordinate 28,585,294 of NC_046369.1, read as the reverse complement.
CGGTCATTTTCCAAAATCTCAGGAGATACGAAAAAGGAATTAATTGCAAAAGCCATTAAAGATCAACTGCACTATTGCTAAAATGTCTTCATCCATGATGCACTGCTCTTGTTTATTTTTTTATTTTTTTTAAAAAACAAGGAGCTTTGAGCTTCTTGAAATAAGATCCTCGCCCTTTGGTGTAACAAACTGCTTCATCTTTTTTAAAGAACTATAAGACTGCATTAGCCTAAAAACCCTTTCCATCAACATTAAATTTCCAATTAAGGTGATTTTACAAAGTACCCCAAAACGTTTTCTTTTAATAGCCAGGTGCTTTGACTTCCCAAGATAAAGCTTGTATTGTTACTTTTCTTTTAGATACCTATTTAGGCATTTTTTTTTTAACAGAGCTGTGGCAATTAAACAACCTTTAATTAGGTCAGGGTGCTAAGCCAACCTAAAGCTTCTGGAAATAGCATAGCTAAAATCCAAAGGTGTACACTAAGAAAGAGATCATCTTTTCTTTTTTGCCATTTAAATGAAAGGACACCCATTGAAGAGGAACACCTAGCCATAGGTACTGCGGGGATTTGAACCCAGGATCTCCTGTTTACAAGACAGATGCTTTCACCAACTAAGCCACAGTACCTGTGCTGGAGTTTAGTGGTCATTTTCCAAAATCTCAGGAGATACGAAAAAGGAATTAATTGCAAAAGCCATTAAAGATCGACGACACAATTGCTAAAATGTCTTCATCCATGATGCACTGCATGAATTGCTAAAATGTCTTTATCCATGATGCACTGCATGAATTGCTAAAATGTCTTCATCCATGATGCACTGCTCTTTTTTTTTTTTTTTTTTTTTTTTAAACAAGGAGCTTTTTGAAATAAGATCCTTGCCCTTTGGTGTAACAAACTGCCTCATCTTTTTTAAAGAAACATACAGACACAAGACTGAATTGGCCCATAAACCATTTCCATCTCTCCCAGCAACATTAAATGTTACTTTTCCATTATGGCGATTTCACAAAGTAGAGGCACTGCTGGGATTTGAACCCAGGATCTCCTGTTTACTAGACAGGCACTTTGACCGACTAAGCCACAGCGCCTCTTAACAGCAAAACTTTTATGTAAAACTAGCTAGTTGGTGGTGATGGTCGTTTTCCAAGACGTCAGGAGACGTGAAAAGGAAACGCTTTCTAAAAGCCTTAAATATGAACAACATAAGCGGTCCAATTGCTGCTAACGAGTTTGTTGTTTACCCCAAAACCTTTTCTTTTAATAGCCAGGTGCTTTGACTTCCCAAGATAAAGCTTGCTTTGTTACTTTTCTTTTAGATACCTAAATAGGCATATTTTTTTAACAGACCTCTGGCAATTAAACAACATTTAAGTAGGTCAGGGTGCAAAGCCAACCTAAAGCTTCTGGAAATAGCATAGCTAAAATCCAAAGGCGTACACTAAGAAAGGATCACCCTGTCTTTTTAGCCATTTTAATGAAAGGACACCCCATTGAAGAGGAACACCTAGCCATAGGTACTGCTGGGATTTGAACCCAGGATCTCCTGTTTACGAGACAGATGCTTTCACCAACTAAGCCACAGTACCTCTGCTGGAGTTTAGTGGTCATTTTCCAAAATCTCAGGAGATACGAAAAAGGAATTAATTGCAAAAGCCATTAAAGATCGACAACACAATTGCTAAAATGTCTTCATCCATGATGCACTGCTCTTGTTTAAATTTTTTTTTTTTTTAAAAAACAAGTAGCTTTGAGCTTCTTGAAATAAGATCCTTGCCCTTTGGTGTAACAAACTGGCTCCTCTTTTTTAAAGAAAAATACAGACACAAGACTGCATTAGCCCATAAAACCCTTTACATGAACATTAAATATTACTTTTCCATTAAGGTGATTTCACAAAGTAGAGGCACTGCTGGGATTTGAACCCAGGATCTCCTGTTTACTAGACAGGCACTTTGACCAACTAAGCCACAGCGCCTCTTAATGGCAAAACTTTTATGTAAAACTAGCTAGTTGGTGGTGATGGTCGTTTTCCAAGCCATCAGGAGACATGAAAAGGAAACGCTTTCTAAAAGCCTTAAATATGAACAACATAAGCGGTCCAATTGCTGCTAACGAGTTTGTTGTTTTACCCCAAAACCTTTTCTTTTAATAGCCAGGTGCTTTGACTTCCCAAGATAAAGCTTGCTTTGTTAGTTTTCTTTTAGATACCTACCTTGGCATATTTTTTAACAAGCCTGTCGCAATTAAACAACATTTAATTAGGTCAGGGTGCAAAGCCAACCCAAAGCTTTTGGAAATAGCATAGCTAAAGTCCAAAGCTGTACACTAAGAATGGATCACCTTGTCTTTTTAGCCATTTTAATGAAAGGACATCCTATTGAAGAGGAACACCTAGCCATAGGTACTGCTGGGATTTGAACCCAGGATCTCCTGTTTACGAGACAGATGCTTTCACCAACTAAGCCACAGTACCTCTGCTGGAGTTTAGCGGTCATTTTCCAAAATCTCAGGAGATACGAAAAAGGAATTAATTGCAAAAGCCATTAAGATCAACTGCACTATTGCTAAAATGTCTTCATCCATGATGCACAGCTCTTGTTTATTTATTTATTTATTTTTTTTAAAAACAAGGAGCTTTGAGCTTCTTGAAATAAGATCCTCGCCCTTTGGTGTAACAAACTGCTTCATCTTTTTTAAAGAACTATAAGACTGCGTTAGCCTAAAAACCCTTTCCATCAACATTAAATTTCCAATTAAGGTGATTTTACAAAGTACCCCAAAACCTTTTCTTTTAATAGCCAGGTGCTTTGACTTCCCAAGATAAAGCTTGTATTGTTACTTTTCTTTTAGATACCTAAATAGGCATATTTTTTTAACAGACCTCTGGCAATTAAACAACCTTTAATTAGGTGAGGGTGCAAAGCCAACCCAAAGCTTCTGGAAATAGCATAGCTAAAATCCAAAAGTGTACACTAAGAAAGGGATCATCTTGTCTTTTTAGCCATTTTAATGAAAGGACACCCCATTGAAGAGGAACACCTAGCCATAGGTACTGCTGGGATTTGAACCCAGGATCTCCTGTTTACGAGACAGATGCTTTCACCAACTAAGCCACAGTACCTCTGCTGGAGTTTAGTGGTCATTTTCCAAAATCTCAGGAGATACGAAAAAGGAATTAATTGCAAAAGTCATTAAAGATCGACAACACAATTGCTAAAATGTCTTCATCCATGATGCACTGCTCTTGTTTAATTTTTTTTTTTTTTTAAAAACAAGTAGCTTTGAGCTTCTTGAAATAAGATCCTTGCCCTTTGGTGTAACAAACTGGCTCCTCTTTTTTAAAGAAAAATACAGACACAAGACTGCATTAGCCCATAAAACCCTTTACATGAACATTAAATATTACTTTTCCATTAAGGTGATTTCACAAAGTAGAGGCACTGCTGGGATTTGAATCCAGGATCTCCTGTTTACTAGACAGGCACTTTGACCAACTAAGCCACAGCGCCTCTTAATGGCAAAACTTTTATGTAAAACTAGCTAGTTGGTAGTGATGGTCGTTTTCCAAGCCATCAGGAGACATGAAAAGGAAACGCTTTCTAAAAGCCTTAAATATGAACAACATAAGCGGTCCAATTGCTGCTAACGAGTTTGTTGTTTTACCCCAAAACCTTTTCTTTTAATAGCCAGGTGCTTTGACTTCCCAAGATAAAGCTTGCTTTGTTACTTTTCTTTTAGATACCTACCTTGGCATATTTTTTTAACAAACCTGTCGCAATTAAACAACCTTTAATTAGGTGAGGGTGCAAAGCCAACCCAAAGCTTCTGGAAATAGCATAGCTGAAATCCAAAGGTGTACACTAAGAAAGGGATCATCTTGTCTTTTTAGCCATTTTAATGAAAGGACACCCCATTGAAGTTGAACACCTAGCCATAGGTACTGCTGGGATTTGAACCCAGGATCTCCTGTTTACGAGACAGATGCTTTCACCAACTAAGCCACAGTACCTCTGCTGGAGTTTAGTGGTCATTTTCCAAAATCTCAGGAGATACGAAAAAGGAATTAATTGCAAAAGCCATTAAAGATCAACGGCACAATTGCTAAAATGTCTTCATCCATGATGCACTGCTCTTTTTTTTTTTTTTTTTTTTTAAACAAGGAGCTTTTTGAAATAAGATCCTTGCCCTTTGGTGTAACAAACTGCCTCATCTTTTTTAAAGAAACATACAGACACAAGACTGAATTGGCCCATAAACCATTTCCATCTCTCTTCCAGCAACATTAAATGTTACTTTTCCATTATGGTGATTTCACAAAGTAGAGGCACTGCTGGGATTTGAACCCAGGATCTCCTGTTTACTAGACAGGCACTTTGACCAACTAAGCCACAGCGCCTCTTAATAGCAAAACTTTTATGTAAAACTAGCTAGTTGGTGGTGATGGTCGTTTTCCAAGTCGTCAGGAGACGTGAAAAGGAAACGCTTTCTAAAAGCCTTAAATATGAACAACATAAGCGGTCCAATTGCTGCTAACGAGTTTGTTGTTTACCCCAAAACCTTTTCTTTTAATAGCCAGGTGCTTTGACTTCCCAAGATAAAGCTTGCTTTGTTACTTTTCTTTTAGATACCTAAATAGGCATATTTTTTTAACAGACCTCTGGCAATTAAACAACATTTAAGTAGGTCAGGGTGCAAAGCCAACCTAAAGCTTCTGGAAATAGCATAGCTAAAATCCAAAGGCGTACACTAAGAAAGGATCACCCTGTCTTTTTAGCCATTTTAATGAAAGGACACCCCATTGAAGAGGAACACCTAGCCATAGGTACTGCTGGGATTTGAACCCAGGATCTCCTGTTTACGAGACAGATGCTTTCACCAACTAAGCCACAGTACCTCTGCTGGAGTTTAGTGGTCATTTTCCAAAATCTCAGGAGATACGAAAAAGGAATTAATTGCAAAAGCCATTAAAGATCGACAACACAATTGCTAAAATGTCTTCATCCATGATGCACTGCTCTTGTTTAAATTTTTTTTTTTTTTAAAAACAAGTAGCTTTGAGCTTCTTGAAATAAGATCCTTGCCCTTTGGTGTAACAAACTGGCTCCTCTTTTTTAAAGAAAAATACAGACACAAGACTGCATTAGCCCATAAAACCCTTTACATGAACATTAAATATTACTTTTCCATTAAGGTGATTTCACAAAGTAGAGGCACTGCTGGGATTTGAACCCAGGATCTCCTGTTTACTAGACAGGCACTTTGACCAACTAAGCCACAGCGCCTCTTAATGGCAAAACTTTTATGTAAAACTAGCTAGTTGGTGGTGATGGTCGTTTTCCAAGCCATCAGGAGACATGAAAAGGAAACGCTTTCTAAAAGCCTTAAATATGAACAACATAAGCGGTCCAATTGCTGCTAACGAGTTTGTTGTTTTACCCCAAAACCTTTTCTTTTAATAGCCAGGTGCTTTGACTTCCCAAGATAAAGCTTGCTTTGTTAGTTTTCTTTTAGATACCTACCTTGGCATATTTTTTAACAAGCCTGTCGCAATTAAACAACATTTAATTAGGTCAGGGTGCAAAGCCAACCCAAAGCTTTTGGAAATAGCATAGCTAAAGTCCAAAGCTGTACACTAAGAATGGATCACCTTGTCTTTTTAGCCATTTTAATGAAAGGACATCCTATTGAAGAGGAACACCTAGCCATAGGTACTGCTGGGATTTGAACCCAGGATCTTCTGGGATCTTCTTCATCCATGATGCACAGCTCTTGTTTATTTATTTATTTATTTTTTTTAAAAACAAGGAGCTTTGAGCTTCTTGAAATAAGATCCTCGCCCTTTGGTGTAACAAACTGCTTCATCTTTTTTAAAGAACTATAAGACTGCGTTAGCCTAAAAACCCTTTCCATCAACATTAAATTTCCAATTAAGGTGATTTTACAAAGTACCCCAAAACCTTTTCTTTTAATAGCCAGGTGCTTTGACTTTCCAAGATAAAGCTTGTATTGTTACTTTTCTTTTAGATACCTAAATAGGCATATATTTTTTTTAACAGAGCTGTGGCAATTAAACAACCTTTAATTAGGTCAGGGTGCAAAGCCAACCCAAAGCTTCTGGAAATAGCATAGCTAAAATCCAAAGGTGTACACTAAGAAAGGGATCATCTTGTCTTTTTAGCCATTTTAATGAAAGGACACCCCATTGAAGAGGAACACCTAGCCATAGGTACTGCTGGGATTTGAACCCAGGATCTCCTGTTTACGAGACAGATGCTTTCACCAACTAAGCCACAGTACCTCTGCTGGAGTTTAGTGGTCATTTTCCAAAATCTCAGGACATACGAAAAAGCCATTAAAGATCGACAACACAATTGCTAAAATGTTTTCATCCATGATGCACTACTCGTTTTTTTTTTGTTTTTGTTTTTTTTAAACAAGGAGCTTTGAGCTTCTTGAAATAAGATCGTTGCCCTTTGGTGTAACAAACTGCCTCATCTTTTATAAAGAAACATAGAACTGTATTAGCCCATAAACCATTTCCATTAAATATTACTTTTCCCATTAAGGCGATTTGACAAAGTAGAGGCACTGCTGGGATTTGAACCCAGGATCTCCTGTTTACTAGACAGGCACTTTGACCAACTAAGCCACAGCGCCTCTTAATAGCAAAACTTTTATGTAAAACTAGCTAGTTGGTGGTGATGGTCGTTTTCCAAGACATCAGGAGACGTGAAAAGCAAACGCTTTCTAAAAGCCTTAAATCTCAGAAGATATGATTTTATTTAACAAGAACGTGCCTTAAGCTTCTGTGAATAATAAGGAAAATATTGTTCCTTGTATAGCTGCCCAAACTTTCTCGTCTTTTTTAATAAAACATACAGGCATGAAGGAAGACAAAGCACTTTTCCCCATCAGCCATTTCCATCTCCATCCATAAACATTCAACATAAATTCCCCCCTGAAGAGATTCCATAAAACATGGTTACTCCAGGGATTTTAACCCAGGGCTCTTCTGTCTACACAGCCACCAGAGCACCTCACTCTTGTTGTTTTCCACCTTTCACCATAGATCGGTTGACATGAGGAAAGGACTAGCTTCCTAATATGTCACGTTAATTACATGTGTATTTAAGTAATTTGGTAATTTTTTCAATTTTGCAGACATTAAATCATGGCAGTGCTATGAAGGAGCAGTGTATGTTTTCTACAACGAGAGCTCAGTCAGCAAGACCAGCTTTCAACGGATTGCCACTTTGGAGGCAGGTACGGTTCAAAGGTGTGATTTTTGTCTTTGTGCCTGTATTTGTAATTTGATCATAAAGGGCCACACAGAGATTTTATCCATGTAAGTTTGAACTGTCTAACACGGGTTTTGGGTTCTGCGTCCTTCGTAGCTCCGGAGATAGGTCCATTGGTCCAAGAAAAGGTGGAGGGGAACAAAGTGACGGTTGAATGGAAGGACCTTCCCAGGGCCCAGCGCAGGGGATGCATCACAAGGTTTACCATCTATCTGGAGAACAGCAAAGGAGAACAAAAGAGTTGTAAGGAAAATGCCATTAAAATCCTACTGAAGCTGTCATGTCGCATTATGCCTTTTTAACCATACATTTCTGTTATGTTACTGAGGTCCTTTTAATGCTTGTTAAATAAAGGGGGAGTTGCAGCTACGTGCAGCTTGTTCTGCCATGCGGAGAGGATGTGGTTAGGGGCAAAAACACTTCGCTGCCAAAGCTTGTCAGCACATTGCTGCTGCCAGCCTCGTTTATGTAATTAACAGCTCCCAGTCCAGGATTATGAAAATCCATCCCTGGTCGTTTTGGCTTTTTGAAATCTGTGAGCCTAAGAAAAGCTTGACGTTTTTTTTTTTTCTGTTAAAATTACACACGAGCATTCAGCTGGAGAAAACTAAAATCAATTGTTGATTGAACTGATAATGCACGGATAGTTTTGCTGTGAATGACACCTTTTGTGTGTCGACACCTTTCCAGACTTTGCACAAGCATCAAAAAGGGCGTTCGAGATTGAAGGTCTACCTCCCGATCTCTACAGCCTATGCATGAGTGCTTCGACTTCGAAAGGAGAAGGTCCTGCAGGTCAGAAGATCAAGTTCTACATTGAGGGTGAGCACCTTTTCATCGGTTTGTAAGGCAATATACATAGATACAATATACATTTATTGGCAATCTCTGGTGAGATTGTTTACGTACTATAATAAATTCAGGGCTGAATAAATTCTAATGCTCTCCGCTCACCCCACAGATTCTCTATAGGGTTTAGGTCCTTGAAACGAGAGGGCTATGAAATAAGGTTTATTTCTTCTTTCTGTCCAGTGAAGCATTTCTATGTTGATTTGGATCATTGTACTGCTGAGAGACCCGTTTTAAATGGGTTTTTTGGGCACAGTGTGCTATATTTTTATTTAAAATCCCCAAGTAATTTGAAGAGTTCATACGGTCATTCTAGCAAACGTTCCCAGGCCCACAGCATCACAGAACCTTACCTAACAGTGGGCGTGAGGTACTTTTTCACTTACAGTATTTACTTCATTTATTGTAAAACCCACCCAGAGAATTTGTTGCAGACTCAATCAGTCTTTGCCTTATCTGACTGACGTACAAGGTTCCAGTTAAAGTCCCAGTAGAGTTCAGCAAACCTCACACACTTACATTTTATTTAGTTACAATGGAAAATTGTTAATCTTATCATACTCTTTAGCAGTGAGCTTTGAATTTTTGGTTTCTCCCTTGCCATCCTGCTCACTGAGTGTAGAGAGTGTAGGAGAACATGGGTCCTCATCCAGCCTACTGGCTAAAGAAAAATGGGCCACCATGTCTCATTATTTTTATAACCATGGGAAGCTGCAAGTCATGGATCACAAATTAGAAGATTTTCAAAAGTCAGATCAGCTTGAGATGTAACGTATACACTAAAATTATCTTCAGCTGCATTCAGTTTAAAGGAGATTGTTGAATGTACCAATAATTGTTGCACAAGTAACTGTATGAAAAATTATTTCCTCGCTCAGTAAACATACTCAAATTAAAGGATTGACTTCTCTCAAAAAAATTAAATGTAAGATTAGGCTGCTGCTGTTTTTTACATATCTTTATCATTCATCTTTATAAAAATTTTTTGCCCATGTCTGTGTGTTAACATAAACATTTTTTTTTCCAATACTGACATCGCCTTGTTGGAATATTTTAGCACTAGACAATGAATATAACATAAACGATAAAAGACTTAATGAACAGACTAATTTAGATAACTGTGCAAAAAGTTGAATGACATTAGATTGACTTCCAACAAGACACAGCTCAGTAAATGTAGCTTCATCTTTTAGTCTGGTCCGGTGCAGGCTAATTGCAAAACATAAGTCTCCACAGTATCCTTTAGGCCACTGTTTTTGTGGGAGCAAATCCAGACTATATATTAAAGCAGGCGAACTGAAAAGATCTTGTCTTATCAGTGTGATATGGGAGCAGATAACAAGTCTGGTACCACTCCTTACAAGTGTGCTGCAGCAGGACCGAGGCAGAGACTCTGACGAGTGGTAGGGGAGGAGTTTCCCTCCTCTCTCTAGGGTGAATTGTTTGTATAAGTAGAAAGATGTCATCCTAAATTTAGAAATTACCCACCAGAGGACCCACAACCATCCATTGTCTAAACTGTGTAGGGTTGACGGCCGAGCCCAGGGGGCCCAGGGGGAGTGCTGGCCCCCGGCCCTTGTCCAGGGTGTACAAGGGCCGGGGGCCCACGGACAGGTCGCCAGTCCCTCACACCCCTGCATTATTATGTTTTTACAGTTGATGTAACATAGAAATCTATTAATCTGAAAGGAAGATTAGTAGCCAGTTAATGCACAGGTGAACAAATTTTGCTTTAGATATTAACTTCATTTTCAACTGTACGGAAGTTGCATCTGTCATTTGCTGCAACCCATCCTTTACGGTGATGCTGCCACTTTCTACTCTTCTCGCTGATTTTATTGGTGTGTGGTGTAATGTTTTTTTCTGTGCTTTCCTGTTGCAGAAGATGACCAGCTCTCCCCTGTGCTGATGGGTTTATTGGTCACCGTCATGTTGTTGTTTACCTTGTGTCTGTGGAAGAGCTCAGCCGTAAAGAATAGGTATGTATGGGACCCGTAGACAGGGTTATAGTCTTTAGACATTATTAGGTCCCTGAAAGGAAGTTCATTTCCCCAATTAATTTTATTAGTTGTAATAATAATAATAGCAGCTATCATATAAACAATACAGACAATAGACAAGACAGAAGGATAAGAAGTGACTTATAAAAGTTAAAGGTGATCAATCTAAAACACATTTGCAAAAGATAAAACCCTGGAGCAAAGACTTGAAGTAAAAATGAATGATAAAAGCTGATGTTGAAGTTAATATTAAATATAAAGTGCAGCAATTAGATAGTAACCTTAAATCAGGACCTGACTTAATGTCCTGATCCTGCAGTTTGTATGCTAAATTTTTTGCATACTTTTATATATTATATATATTTTTTCATTGAAACCATGTTGTGATTTTTTGCACTTCACAACTGCTTTAACGAGCTGAGTCATACAATTATGATTAAGTACAAGGAAAACTGCATTTTATGAGGCAATAAAATGGGAAAAGGTTGAAGGGTTGGTAATGCCAAAATATGCACAGTATCTTAAAATTGTTCATACCCCTTGCAAATTTTGCATCTTTTTCATTCAGCCAAGAAGTTTGTATCTAATAGGAAACAAGACAGCAGAAAATGGCATGTTGAAAATGATTTAGACCCTTCTCATTATTCACTGGAAAGATATTGATTGAATTACAGTGATACAATCCTTTTCATCAATGCTGACCACCTTTTTGCCTCTACCCACTGGTATTTTGATCTTGATTCATCTTT